>NW_012267291.1:7037162-7129831 GCF_000151885.1 Dipodomys ordii
TAGGCGTGAGCCACCAACACTCGGCTACTGATGACATTTTTGCCCTGGTGTTTCTCCACCTAGGATCAGAAGTGATGGAGAAGTCATGGTGTCATCTCCTGGCAGTGCTACCCAGTGCAGCCTCAACAGGAACCCATCTTCCCCGCGAAGAGGCCCTGGCTCCCTGGGGTTTAGGGAGGTCTAGTTGTGAAACTGGGTTTTTAGATGCCAGGCCCAAATGCAGGGGTCTCAAGTTAGGGCCAGCTCCTTGCCACTTCCTCCCCTTGTATGCTAAATAAGAGGCCTGTTGAAGGGCAGAGAGAGGAGACAGGCACTTCAGGACACCTTCACACGTTTTCAGAGGCCCAGACATCAGCTTCAGGCCCGGACATCAGGGGGCGAGAAAGGTGTGCAGAAGTCAAGGTAGTCCCAGGTCCCAAATATGGCCTGGCTTTGTCCCAGGAGGAGTTCTGGAGAGGTGAGTATTACTGTATTTCTGGAACAGAACAGGAAGGAGCTAAGCTCCTGAATTTTGGACTGTTTGATTTGAGGTTATAGGAAGAAGATATTGCTTGTTTGAGGGGAAGTCTGCTTTCAACACAGGATGGTTATCCATGAATCTAGTGGTAAAGTTGACTGCAGAAGAGAATGGCTCAGATCAAAGGACACAGATTCAACATTAGGAGACTTTTCTTGAATCCACAGGGCCCAGCAAACGCAGAGCTGTCCAATCTACTCTTCCTCCTTTCTCCCTCGCTCCTCCCTTCCTCCTCCCCAGGCTTCCCTCCCTTCCCCCCTTTCTCTCTTCCTTCCTGCCATCTTTGCATTTCCTGCCTTGGCCTAGCCTTCTTAGCAGAGGAAGGAGACTTTCTCCCGCAACATGTCCACAGAATCGTCTGGAAAGCTATTTTCAGAAAACCATTGTGGAAGGGCCAACTGTGACATTTCTTTACAGACCTGGGTCAATAGCTTTGACAAATGAGGCTGAGGGCAAGGAAGACAAATTGTTAGTGTTACATTGAAATTTCACCCTGGGTATTGGATATTTGCATGACGTAACCAAACACACTAGGGTTTTGGAGATGAATTCTATTCCAAAACCACTAAAATGAAAAACCAACTGCAAATTAGGTTTGAAATGGACCTGCCTGTCCTCAGAGATTCCGCAGTGACTAATGGATTAGTCCCCAAGTGGAACGCAAACCTACTTTGCTTTCATAGAAGCGGATAAGAGTAATAAAGGCCGCGTCGCTCTGCAGCCCGGAATAGCACAGCCTGCCATCCTGTTTAATAGCCCAGCGCTTCTCAACACAGCTTCTTAATTAAGTTGCAATAAGAGGTGGCCCTTACGAAGTCCCCAAACACCTGAGTTCTGGGTTTAATATTCTTTACTTGTGACAGTGCCAAGAAATGTCTTAGAGCTGGCACTGTGGCCGCCTCTCTCCAGTCCACGCTAGTGCCCCAGCAAGAAAATATGTAAAGCGAAAATCAGTTTTAGTTTTATTTATCTGGGCTAAACACTCTGAGTAGAAACTGAATGCTCTGCTTGGTCAGCATCAAGACAAATGTCCCGCATCTGTCACCATGGCCTTGATTCAACATGGAGACCTGGGCTTGGGTACTAAGAGCAAGCACCCCCAAACCACAGTGGTAATCACACCAAAGGTGTGTTTATGTTCTGCTGTGACCTTCTTCTTTCCCTCTACCCCCTTTTCCCTCCCCTCCCCTTCCCCTCCTTTCCCCTTCTCCCTCCCTTTCCCCCTCTCCCTTCCCTCCCTCCCTCCTCCACCTCCTCCTTTTCCTCCTCCTCCTCCTCCCCCCCTCCTCCCTCTCCTCCTCCTCATTCTGTCGCCCAGGCAGGAGAGTCCCAGAGACTCTGATCTCCAATTGACCACCAAAAAGCTGAAAGTGGAGCTGTGGCTCATGGGGTAGAGTCCCAGGTTTGAGTGAAAAAGCTAAGGGACAGCACTCAGGCTCTGAGTTTAAGCCCCAATACCAACACATACACTGAGTTCAAGCCCCAATACCAACACAAACATTGAGTTCAAGCCCCAATACCAACACACACACACACACACACACACACACACACACACACACAATCAATCAATCAATCAATGTAAAAAGGGGCTAGAGGCATGCTTAAGTGGTAGGGAGCCTGTCTAGTAAGCACAAAGCCCAGAGTCCAATCCCCAGCACCAGAAATACCTGAAGAGAGAATGGATCAGAGCAGCAAACACACCAGTAGAACCTTTTAGAAAAACAACCAAAATCCTTTACATAGAAAACCAGGTTACTCATTAACCACTGAGAAAGCATAGGCATCTGGAATGTCTTAATTCATTAGAGTTTCAGAGTAAAGATTAATGCTCCCGCCACTGTCACATCTCAGGTTTCTTTTTATTAAGTGTCGTTTTAATCACACAAGTGATATTTGAGTACATTTTTTTCCCTATTAAAAAGAATGAACACATTAGCACGAGGCTCAGATCCCCTGGGATATCTGGTGTGATCCTGCAGTGACATAAAAGATAAGAGACCAAATCTCAGCAGTGTAATGCGGCCGAGTTTACTGTGCAAGTTCATATTCACCCCAGGGCTGTGGGAGAGCCCGCATGGCCATGCTCCTGCCCCTGTACCTGTGTCACGCACCTGGAATTCATCACAAAGGCCTGGATGATGACAGCGTCCTGTCCCATCCTGGGGCCAGAGCTGGACCCCCAGCCACCTCTCAGCTTCGGGGTCTTCCAAGGTCAATGCCACCATAGAACTTGACTCCACTGGATACCTGTGTGCTTTGTGCCTTCGTTTTTCTGTGCCTTACTTTTTTCATTTATCAAATGAGAACAGAAATTTCATACTTACGGGGGGGGGGCTTTCTATAAAAGAAGGAAGTAACATTAAAAACTTACAAGGTTCAGAATGGCACGCAATCAATCTTCAGGCAGCGGTGATGGTGGTGGTGATGATGATGATGATGAAGGCGTACTTTCCCTGCTAACCTGTAATCTACGAGCAGCTGAATTGTCAAGAGTGTCTTCTGTAATTTTAGGGTGTGTATGTATATTGTGCATATATGATAGGGTTTATGATATGGTAAAATATACATACAAACTACCTGTTTCTTTGTTTCCATGAAAACCCCTTTGTGTGACTTTTGCTCTGAGGTCAAAGCATGCTGTGCAGACTCTGCACTCCCTCCCTCCCCCCGCACTGCCACATCCTCCTGCAAGTGAGCAAGGACCACCAGGAGCTCGGAGGCTTGAATGGTGATACGGCTGGAGATCAGAGTCCACACACTGGGAAGAACGCTGAGTCGGGATCAGGAGAGGCCCGCGACAGGGCGACAGGGCGGGAGTCACAGCTGCTGGGTGGGAAGGGAGCTGGGGCAGAGGTCACACTCTGGAGGGCTGGGCCTGGGAGAGGAGGTCAGGGGAGGAGAGGTCCAGACACCAAAGGCCATCTGAGGACAGGGCGGCTCAGGGCCTCAGGTAGACTTTGGAGGATGCTGTGTCTGGAAGGACAGAGGGACAGACACAATTTCTGTGCCGGCTCTGGCTTCTCTGTGGGGGTTTGAGGCACAGGTAATCATGTGATCAGACTTAACCAATCAGGTACCATAGGACTCTGGCCACACGATTGGTTCAGAAATGGCATGTGACCCAGTCAGTGGCCGCAGGGAGGGACCTAGGATGTAAATGTTAGAAGGCTTCTGGAACCACCCAAGAGAAAGCAGGAGCCTCAATGGGAGGCCAGTCCAAGCAAATTTTCTGAAATAAGAGGCTTTCGGGTTCTGATAGGAAGTTTAAGCTTCTGGAACCAGACAGGCCCAAGCTCAAGCTTGATCTAAAGTCAGCCGTACTTGGGTGTTTCAGGGTTTGCAAACAAATGTGTCCTGGTGGATATGAGTGAATGTGTGTCTTTGAAGATGAACGCTCCTGGTCCTGGAGTGGACAGTTGGGCTGGCCACTCTGGGATGGGCATTTGGAGCCCATCTAGAGCTAGTTCTCTTGGCTTCCAAACTCTGGACTTTGCTCTGGTTCTCTGGAGTCCATGCCTCCTGGCAGGGGCTTGTCTGCAGGAGCCTGCTCGGCCTTGAACATCCATTTGCCTTTGGCTAATTTGTCCTGCATTATTAATATCACATGCAGTCTCATACCCATCCATCCTACCCAGAAATCCCCAGTGACTAGTCATTGTTTGGTCAATTTGATTTCTTAACAAAATAAGGAGACCTAATTGAACCCCTAAAGTGTGTTTACCCTGAGTGCGTTATGGGTACACTTATCAAATCACAACTGTATTACCCTCTTAAATTACCTTGAAAACAAATCAATAGTTTATTTAAACAGAGCCGAGGAAAAACATAGAAAAGAAAAGGGGAAATATGTCCTTAAGGAATCTGGGTAGTAAGTTTTTCTTGGAAGGAAGCAATGTGGATAAGCACGGAGCGGGGAGAATTTCAGTGTGAAGAAGTGCCCAGGAGGAATAATAAAGTAGCGAATTTCATCGTGTTCATTTCTGTGTAGCTTTTTAAAAGTCTACAGCGGTCCTTGTTGGGTATCAGTTGTTTTTTCAGATGAGAGTAGGAACAAACAATTTTATAATATTTGTTGGTAGTGACAGTCATTGGATTTAATGTGGCTGCTCATATTCTTTCTTTTTTTTTTTTGGTCGGTTTTGGGGCTTGAACTCTGGGTTTGGGCGCTGTCCCTCAGCTCTTCAGCTCAAGGCAAGCGCTCTGCCGCTTGAGCCACAGCGCCACTTCCGGTTTTCTAGTGGTTTATTGGAGATCAGAGTCTCACGGACTTTCCTTGCCCGGGCTGGCTTTGAACCGTGATCCTCAGATCTCAGCCTCCTGAGTAGCTAGGATGACAGGTGTGAGCCACCAGCGCCTAGCTCATATTATTTCTTTAACACGAGATTTGTGATTGTTACAAGGTCAAGCATCTCATCTGTATTTCTAACTTGGACTTCAGGGACAAATTTGTTATGGTTTCAACATCAGCACTTAAGTTCCCTGTGTGCGTTTAAAACACATAACTTTATTGTTATCATTAAGCTGTTGTTGTAAGAAGGGTTACCATTTCATAAGTCAGGTAATGAGTACGTTTCATTTTTGGACAATGTCACCCCTTTCTTTCGAGTTTCCTCCTTCCCTGCCCACAAGCTGAACAGCTCATTTTCCACATAGTGTCTACTGAATACCACGACTGCGATTGTTCACCCTCCCTCCCTCTGTCCTGGCACTCCCCTTTGGGCCCTCCCCCCACTCCCCCCCAAAAAACAACAACCAAAAAACCTTTATGCATTTTAAATGGAAATGTCTGCCCTAGGTCATAGCTCCTGGATACTGAGTCAAAGACAGTTCCCTGTGGAGTGACAGATAAGGCCCACATCCCCTGTGACCGGTGTCTGCCTCCATTAACTCATCTTCTGTTGGTACATAGAAAATATCTGATCGTGGGCAGGAGATGAATTCTCTAAGAAAGACAGAGGACTGTCTCCTGGGGGTTCACAGCAGGACCATCCATCTTGACACAAGAGGAAATCAGAGATCTAGTTATTCCAGCCCTTCATAACCTCCACACGCTGGGCTTGGCGGTAAGGAATTCCTGACTTAGCGGAGGAGGATTAGCAAACCCAGCGCTCAGGCCCATTCTTCACTGAGCTGTCTACCCCAGGCAGACGCTGCTGAGGGCTGCCCTGGTCTGCCTTGACCTGAACTCTCATCACCCACCAGTGAACAGACCTGACTGCGTCTCTGCCCAATTTAGGTGGAGACACAGGAAAAGAAAAAAGAGAAAGAGGACCAGCAAACATAAATCCAAGGTAATTTTAGGCTGTGCTAGGAGACAAAGCCACAGAGAGACTGGCGAGGGAGTGCCTGTTGTTCCCTGCTGTCCAGGGCCCTGACACCTCCCAGGCCCTCGACATTCTTAAAGCCCAGTTGCTCAACTTTGCTTTTCTCAACCTTACATGAATCATTTTCATCAAGCTGTGTTGTGGCTTAAGTTATCTACATAGAGTCAGTTTCTCCTGTGGGTAAGCCAGGAGTTCAAGAGACTCAAGAGTGCAGAATCCTTGAGGTCACAAGCTCTTCTAGTAAGACTGGCCCAAGAAGACCTGGAAAGGGGCTGGGAAGGTGGCTCAGTGGTAGAGTGCTTGCCTTGCATGCCTGAGGCCCTGGGTTCGATTCCTCAGCACCACATAAGCAAAAAGAAAAAAAATGCCAGAAGTGGCGCTGTGGCTCAAGTGGTAGAGTGCTAGCCTTGAGCTGAAGAGCTGAGGGACAGCGCCCAGGCCCAGAGTTCAGGCCCCACGACCGGACTCAAAAAAAAAAGAAGACCTGGAAAGAAATAATAAGAGAATTGGGGAAGACCAGGCCTCTCCCATGTGCAGGAGATGCTGGGCATGGTTTCAACTGCACTGCATTGTCCTGTACCTGGGCAATTTCCCCAAAGGAGCCACCCATTTCCAACAGTGAAGCCTGAAAGATGCTGCCTCAATTTCTCTTCAGCAAGAACACAGAGATCAGGAGATCAGGCCTTGGCCAATGAGCATCCAGATGGAATCCTCTAAGAACATGTGACCTGGACTTGGCCAATGAGCATCCAGATGGAATCCTCCAAGGGCATGTGACCAGGACTTGGCCAATGAGCATCCAGATAGAATCCTCCAAGGGCATGTGACCTGGACTTGGCCAATGAGCATCCAGATGGAATCCTCCAAGGGCATGTGACCTGGACTTGGCCAATGAGTATCCAGATGGAATCCTCTAAGAACATGTGACCTGGACTTGGCCAATGAGCATTTAGATGGAACCCTTTAAGGGCATGTGACCAGGACTTGGCCAATGAGCATTCAGATGGAATCCTCCAAGGTCATGTGATGAGGACTTGGCCAATGAGCATCCAGATGGAATCCTCTAAGGGCACATGACCACGACTGGCCCTGCTAAAGGACTTCTGAGGGCAAGATGGCATCATGAGATTCTGCTCTGTAGCACCATGACATCCAGTTTTCAGATGCATCCCAGAATGCAGAGCTGGTACCTAGCTCAGGGTCTACATGGGGGCTATGTTGTCCCTGCTGGAAGTTCTACACTGGAGATAACCCAGATCTTATTTCTGGATGCACAGACTCTTGGAAGCCAGATTTTCTGTCTCTCACAGAAAGTCTGTGAGCTCCCCAACACCATCTCCTCAGTTCCTGCCCCAGTTCAGTAACTAGCAAGAAGGGACTCTAGTGACAAGGCAGAGAGCCCTGGCATGAGTGTCGCTTGTCCCTTCCAAGTCTGAGAGGCTGTGGGCGCTGCCACTCTGGTGTCTGAGCCTTTCTACCTCACCTCCGTTCTGACAGCTGAGATGAGCAGAGACAGCTATTTTTGCTTGAGAATATGAAAATTGGATAGTAAATCAATAGAGAGCCCATCTGTGAGCATGTTCTCACAAATTCTAAATGTGACAAGTTGGAGGACAAGAAGTCCCTGGAAAGTTCCCAGTGTCGATGTCAGCCGTGACTAAGATAGGATACTTCTGGGGGTGGAGAAGAGGGTTTCTTACGGCCAGGAATCCGTGCCCTGGGCCCTAAACCCCACATGAAGTGGTATCAGAGGGTAGGACTGGCACAGGAGAGAAGTCAGGGCAAAATACACAGAAAGTCTTGGTTGTCCCTCGGTCCCATGAGATAGATCCTCCTCAGGTCACTTAGCCACTCAGAACACATTTAGGCTCTTCCTATCCTGGTTGGTAAAGACTAAGCCTAGATGCTGGTCTTGAATATGAAGGCACTTGCTCTCCAACCCTTCTGTCCCCATCTGCTGTCTCTGTGCAGATTCACAAGTGTGACGTGTGCCTAGAATCATAGCTACTCATCAAGCTGAGATTGGGAGGATCATAGTCTACGTCAGCCTGGGCAAAAAGTAGCTTGCAAGACCCTATCTCAACAGAATGGCTGAGCATGGTGGTTCAGGCCTGTCAGGAAGCATCAGGAAGGGGATGGCAATCCAGTACTTCTTGCCAGCTTGGGCAAAAAAAAAAAAAAAAAGCAAGCAAGATCCTAGCTCAGAAATCATCAGAACAAATTGGCTGGGAGCAGGGCTCACTTGGTAGAACGACTGCTTAGCAAGTGGGAAACCCTGAATTTATACCCCAGTGCCATTAAAAAAAATGAAGGAAATTGCAGTTCAATAAGTTTAATGCAAGACAGGGTCTGATCCAAGAAGCTTTCCAAACATGGAGGCTGAGACTGTGTGTATGTATGTGAATGTGTGTGTGTGTGTGTGTGTGTGTGTGTGTGTAGCAGGGGCAGAGGGGGTTACCCTGGAGGACAGCAGGTGGATCCCGTACACATCTCAACTCTGGTTTCCATTCTGAGCTGCAGCTGCTGTCTCCGCCTCGGGACCCCTATCTTTTTACGTGTTATTGTAGATCAGTTGCCCGCTGCTGCAATAAAGAACTCTCCATGGGTCGTCAGGAATTTCTAAATCAGTGCTGCAGAGAGCCTGAGGGGATAAAGCAACGAGACAGGCTGTCCTTCAGGGAGAAGGATGCGGGCCTGAGCGGGCAGCGTGAGGTCCTGGCATCCTAAGGTCAGTCTTCCCGTGGTTATGGAGTGTGGGGGAGAATCAGCCAGTCATCCCTAATCGGAGAGCCCGGCGCCCGGGGTGCTGACAGGGCTGTGAGGGCCCACAGCATGGGAGGCTTGGGAGACTCGGATTTGGATGGTCCTCATGCCATTCTTGCTCTGTCCAAGCCCAGCTTGACTGCTCAGTGTGCTGACAGGAAGCAGATGGGAGCCTCCTCTCAGCTAATCTGAGGATGGTTCAGAGAGAGACTGTTTAAAACTTGCAGCAGGATGAAGGGCAGGCGAGGAAGGGAGCCTTCTGGGGTCTGGAGATGGAAGGGCTCTGTGGAGTTTTGACCTTCTGAGTAGACCGGTTACCACATGGGGATGGGCAGTACCATGAAGATCCCCCAATCTCACCGATTGTTTGAAGAAAATGTGCTGGCTCAAATGAATGGGTGAAATGAGATGAAATAAAATGGAGTGCAATAAAATGACAACAAGTATCTGCCTATGCGTTTGGCCTAGACTGGGATCTGGGCGGGGAGAGGGTGGGAAGGTGGGGGCTGGCTCGTGTCTCCCAGCACACCCAAAGCCAGGCTTAGCCACTCTGCACTGGTGACCGTCCACGCACAGAGTCGAGGGGTGCCCACTGCCCGTGTCCCTGCAGCTCTGGCAGCTCAGAGCAGCCCTCTGCCCACACGTGGCCCTAGGCATACAACTTTCGTAAGCATGAAAACCTGGGGCTGCTGTTTGGAGTTTTAGAAACTTACATGTTTCTCCCAGAGATTTTATTCTAGCAACTTTGTTGAAGATGGGGCAAGCCAGAAAGGCTCCTGAAAGCCCAGCCTTACAGTCTATATCTGTCCTTCCCCGATTGTTTCTGAGGACTGTCATAGCTAATTGCCACCAAGTGAAAACCTCAGGCGCTGCCCTCCCTGCCACCCCCAGGGCTGGAGGCCACAGTCCCAAAGCAAGGTGTCAGCAGGATGAGCTCCACCACAGGGCCGGGAGGTCCTTCCCGCCTACCTCTGCCATTCGTCTGCCAACACATCACCCCCTCCCAGCCATCTAGGAGGCAGGTGTTGGTACCTGGCACATTTCACAGATGGGGAAACTGAGGCACCTGTCCAACTGTTTATACGAATGTCACCCACCATTCTCAGTGTCCCTCAGTGGTGACTCTGATCTCACCAGCCCCCAGAGAGCCATGACCTGGAAGGTTGATTATTTGAACAAACCAGCCAGCCTATGCCAAGGGTCCCAACAACCTCGGGGACCACAGAGTGATTGCTGGGATGAGGTGTGATTTGATGACTCAGTCATCAAGGTGACGGTGGCCCCAGATGCTGGAGCTGGGTCTTTTATTCAGCAGTCCCCTCCAGCCTGGCCCTCTAATGATACCCTGAGCTGGAGCACATTTTCTCTCACTGACCTTGAACCGGAATCACCTCCAGATACCTCCCAGTGCCATGCTCAACTCCAGGGCTGGCTGGAGAAGGTTTGACTTGATTCTTGGCACAGAGCCCGAGCTCAGAAGGGCCTGTACTTGGCTAGGTACTCTACTGCCACTGATTTGAAATTCTTAAAACTTCCTGCACAAAGAACCCTACATTTCTCATTTGCAATGAGCTCTAAAAATTATATAGCTAGCCGGGTGCCGGTGGCTCACGCCTGTAATCCTAGCTACAAAGGAGGCTGAGATCTGAGATCGTGGTTCAAAGCCAGCCAGGGCAGGAATGTCTGTGAGACTCTTATCTCCAATGAACCACCAGAAAACTGGGAGTGGTGCTGTGGCTTAAATGGTAGAGTGCTTCCTTGAGCTGAAGAGCTGAGGGACAGTGCCCAGGCTGAGTCCAAGCCCCTCCCCCCCACAAATGTAGCTATACCTGCCACCTTCCAGGGAGTAGGGCTTGTCTTCAGTAGCCTCTAGGCCAAAGGGGACTGACTCCCTTTTCTAGAAAAATCCTCAAGTGTCTTATGTCAGTGCATTACTGGAGGATCCCACTGAGATTGGCACCACACTCACTGGGTCTGTAAGCACCATGTAACCACTGCTCAGTTTGTACACTGAAGACCAATGCAATGAACTTGGCCAAGGGTGGAACATCACTGGAGTGAGGCTGGGAACATGGAAGGTAACATCTTCCACCCCTTGGCCCTGCTCCCTGTGCTTTAGGCTGGGTTTGATCAGGGGGTCAATGAGCTATGGCTTCTTTGTTTACAGGATGGAGGTTGGAAACATTTCTGTTCTAGTCTCTGATCATCTGTCCTTGGATAAAGTGATACCTCTTTCCTTGGATGGTGGCCGAAGCCACAATCAATCAAGGCGCCACTCAGGTCCTGAGGATCTGCATCCTCAGGCATCTAGAGCAGCCATGAGGACAATTGCTCATCTTCCACTCCACAGCTTGGGACTGTCCGTCCCCTCTGAAATGCAAATGAGGAAGTCGGTTCCTGGACCATGTTCAAGCAGAGTCTGCTGCAGCATGCAAATATGGGGCCCTTGTTCAAAGCTTGCTAGGATGTTTAAGAGGGTAGCATGTTAAACCCAATGTGGGCCCTTCTACACCCCAGCCCTGGGAGGCCCGCCCCATTTCCAGGGCCTGGAACTCTTCAGGGGATGAAACCAGACCGTGTGTCTTTGGAAAATAATTACGTGCCTTATTTGGCATTCAGGCCCTTTGCGTGAGCCTCATGCATAGCTAATCAAAGGCAGCGCCGAGGGCCGCCTGGTTTGATCTCAGGACGAGCTGTGGAGGCTGATGCTGCCATGAACTTTGAAGGCCTGTGTGTGTTCCCCAGGACACCAGTCCAGAGAGGAGAGTCACCCCCACAGCCTCCTACCTCCAACCCCAGCAGCGTTTCCACACCTGGCAGTTGGACAGAAGCTGGAGTGAAGTGGATCTACATAGCCTGAGTGTCCTGACTTTTCTTGCCCTCTGAATTGTTGTAAGATTGAGATTTTACCTCCCAACACTTGTTAATGGCCTGGCAGTGAGCTGAGGAGACAAATGTGGATTCCTGGGTTTTGCTCAGTTTTAACTTTGCTTCCAGCTGGAGGGTGATGGGCAGTCCAGGATGGAAGTTCCCTGAATCCCGGTCTACGCTGAGCTCAAGGGGAACATCGGAGAAGTCTCCACTCCATTAGAGAAGCTGTGTTTATTTAAAGCCAGTAAAGGTTCCCAGAATACCAGAACCCCCACTCCTCACTCCCCACCCCAGCTGCACCCTTCCCTGGTCCCTGCCATTGCCTCTATGGCTGTGGATTTCCAGATGCCCTTCCTATCTCTGCCCTGGCCTTTGGTTGCACAGGAGCAAGTCATCTTCTTAAAAATTGTCAGCTAGGTGCTGAGTACGGTGGCACATGCCTGTGGTCCCAGCTATGTAGGGGGCAGAGATAGGAGGATTAAGGTTTGAAGCTGGCCTGAGAAAAATAGCACCAGACTTTGTTACTTTGTATTCATAAACTATTTTGTACAATGGGAACTTCTTTGTACAACCACTTAAAGATAATAATTTTTTAAAAAAATCCTTCCTTATTCTCTCCCCGCCCCAAAAAAAAAACAAACTGAAAAGGCAAAATGGCTGGGGTGTGTGGTTCAAGTGGTATAGTATCTACCTAGCAAGCACAAGTCCCTGAGATCAGTCCCCAGTCCTGAAGTTATATATGGGGGTGCTGTGTGCTTGGCCTTGATGGCTGCTGCTCTGTCTGGAATATTCTCTCCATATATGTCCTTGTGGAAATGCAGCCCCCATAGACACCCCAGCCCTAATTCTTATATTCCTGGAATAGAAGAAGATTAATCTGGATTAGTTGGGCAGAGTGCGTGAAATTATATAAGCTTTGAGGAGCAGAAGAGGAAAGCAAAAGAAAGATTTGAAGTTCTAGAAGGACCTACTATCTCTCTGCTGGTGAAGAAGGAGGGAGCTGGACGGGAAGCAAGGGGAGGAAGTGCAGTCTTCCAACTCCAGGGAGCCCTCAAGGAGAGATGGGGCCTGGCCCACAGCTGGATTTTAAGCCAATGAGAAGCTGTAGAAAACACAGCCTCATGCTGAGGAACTTGGGACAAGCAGGGCTGCCAGGTGACACACATGTGCCCTGTTCAAAGCCACTGAACAGCTCATGGAGTAGGGGCTCCCCTTACCTACTATGTTCCTGTCCTAGTAGGTACTCAATAAATTCCCGTTGCATGACCACAGGGCTGAATAAATAATGTGTGCATGTATTTTACGAATGAGCTCATCCAGGGTGCCCAGAAGCTGCTGATCCAGCAGCTTAGCCCCTGGCACCCAGTCCTACGCACACCCTGGCTCACGCCTATTTTGGTGCAGTTGATTTGCTAATAAACTCTGTTAAAAAAAAGTTTAGGCTGTAGTGAGAGCTGAAAATTCTCAACTTCTCAAAGAATTCTGGTTTTGTAAGATCTAGTTATTTACTTGTAGTGAAATGCACACACACATACCCTTATGCACATGTGTACACACACCCGTCCCCGCCCTCCCTACCCCCACATGCATCTCCTCAGCCATCTTTCCAAGATGTCTTCCTAAAGAGAAGGGCTGGAGAGGTTTGGCCTGCAGGGGGTGCTGTGTGCACCTGCTTCCAGCTCATGCAGCCTTTGGAACTGACTGGGAAACTAAGACTTCACCTTGAATCTTCTGTGTGGTTGGTGCCTCCTTAGTCCCAGCAGAGGTTGCTTGCTCAGAAGTTTGGAATGGGAAGCTGAGTACCCACGCCTGTAATCCTAGCAACCCAGGAAGCTGAGATCTGAGGATCATGGTTCAAAGCCAGCCCCGACAGGAAAGCCTGTAACATTTATATCTTCAATTACCCAGTTAAATCAGAAGGGAAGCAGTGGCTCAAGTGGTAGAGCATCAGCCTTGAGTGAAAAGGCTAAGAGACAGTGACTAAGCCCTGTGTTCAAGCCCCAGTACCAGCAGGCACACAAACATACACATCAAATATATGGTTTTCTAGACCGTATTGCTTGTTTTGAGGCTATAATTGGAAAGGTGAGTTGTTAAAACCTAGTAGCAAAGTGGAGCCGAATGGCAGGTGTGAGGCTGTGTGTGAAGGGCAGGGAGGTGCTGGGGAGTGCTGAGTTCTGGGTCTGGGATTTAAGCATCATCCCTCAGAGATGAGGGCCTCCAGCTCAAAGCCACGGAGAGAGTGGGGTGGTGAATGACTTCAGTTGTGGCTCATGGCAGAGGGACGCTTGAGTCATGGAGAGAAATTCGATCTGTTTTTCTGCACACCTCTCAGGCTGGTGCTGGAGAAAACAGGTCTTGGCTGGCTGACCCAGCTTCTCCTAAAATATTGAAGCTGGTCTGTTGCCCTGGGCGAGGCTGCCTCCCAGCTTCTCACCTTCCACCCGAGCTGTCTGTCTGCACCTGGGCTAGGGCTGGCGGAGGAGGTGAGGTCATCTATTTGTGTGTGTGTGTGAAAGATGTGGATGTACAAAGCTCAGTAGTTACAGCAATGTTAATGAACTAGGCTCCTGCTCCGAGGGCTCGCCCCGTGTCCTTCCTGCACAAATGTCTCCATCCGATCGCACTCAGTTTAGGAGCAGGCTGTGCAAGCTGGGCAGTAGACAGGAAGGGCAGGGATAGCCACATGGACACAGAGGGAGCTGGCAGGCAAGGGTGCCCCAAGCTAATTGCCCTTGGCCCCACATTGCTTGGGGGGGGTGGATCCATAAGAGCTTGAAGACTGGTTTGGAGCAGTTCTGCAGGCTGTCTGCGCCTCTTCACTACACCTGGGGGGGGAGGGCTGCCCAGGGGGCATCCACCGGGTGGCACACCCAGACAGACAAGGTACGCCCAGCAGCTGGGGGCCAGCTTTGTCCTGTGTACTACGAGGAGAAAGTGAGGCTGGCTTGCATGTCTTCTGCTGCTTCCTTGTTATAAATAGCAGCCAAAGATCGAATCTCCCTACTCTGCCCTTGGTTCCCTGTTTCAACCATAGAACTGCACTTCTCATGGCTCTGGAGTCTAAGTGCAGGGTGAAGGCTCTGACAGAACTCTCTTAGCTTTGAAAATGGAGCCTTGTTGCTATCTGTATATGGTAAAGAAAGGCAAATGGAAGAAAGAGACAGAGCGAGATTCCCCTTTGACACAGGTCCTCTGGGAAGTATGCGGACCCCATTCTGGAGGGAGAGCTGTGTGACTGAATTGCTGCCCAAGGTCTCACCTCTTCACTCTGGGGGTAGGGATTGTTGTGAATCACAGCAGCGAGGCACAGCTGTAGATGCTGGGAGAGCATGGAGGGGAAACTGAGGGCGTTTCTGGCAACACAGGGATTAGGTGTGGAGTTAGGACCCCTGATGGCTGAGATTGATGACTTGGATGCTCTGTTGGTTTAAAAAGTCATATTCTGTCCTGCTGATGTTAACTGAACACCTTGTGGCATACCTTCAGTTCACAGAAATGAGGCTGACCACCATGGCCGCCCAATGTGTGGATGATCCACAAACTCAATTTCCCAGGAATGACCAGCCCCAGGTCCTTAGGTCTCAATGAAAACCTGAGGTCATAGCCAGGGGCCAGTGGCTCACCCCCCATAATCCTAATTATCTGGGATGGATATCCTAATTATCAGGAGGATGGAAGTTTCTGGGAAGCCCAGGGGAAGAAAATAGTTCATGAGATGTCATCGCAACCAAGAACTGGACACAGTGGTTCTGCTTGTCATCCCAGTTATAGTAGAAATCATAAATAGGAGGATTGTGATCCAGGCCGTCCTGGACAAAAAAGCAAGACCCTACCTCACAAGTAACCAGAGCAGGCTGGAGACTGCCTAGCAAGCGTGAGGATCTGAGTTCAATCCTAGTATCAAAGGTGGGGGGGGGGGACGGATAAAAAGCTTGTGAAGACATCATGAGCTGTTGGGACGCTCTGCTCAGCCCCGGGCTCTCCAGCCTGCCAGCTCTGCCCCTCCAGAGTGCGCCTTTCCTTTGCATTCACTATGCTCCGCATTAATGAGCTGCTCCTGCTGAGCGTCCTTTGCATCTGTCCTTGAGCTTTTTTCCTCTGAGGAAATCAAGAACCTTCTGGTCCTGCTCTGGTGACCCGATCCTGAGTCGCCTTGATCTGAAGAAGGTGGAACAGCATGTGTGAGGCAGCGTGGAGGATCAGGGGCCCCCTGGTACCCGGCCTCCATCTCCAAGAGCACGGGGGAGGGCAGTGCTCTGTCCCAGCCGATGTGATGCTGTTGAGTGGATGCACAGGGGTGGGGTACCTGAGGGGCCCTCCGTGCATGTACACAGAGCACTGGTGTCAGTCAGCAAAAGGAGTTGGCTGGAGCTGGAGGGAGGGTGCCAAGGCTCCACCATTACACTCTGGAAAACCACCAGCAGCTGCTGGGTAATGATGTCATGGTGGAGGTGGGCCTGTGCAGACATCACTCCGAGCTGTGCGCACGCACATCAGACTAGGTCCATGCCAGGTGTGTAACGAGATGCTGGCCACAACAGGCCCTTGATACACGGTGGCTTTGGTGGGGAGTTGGGATTTGAACTCAGATCTGACGGCAGAGGTGTAGTGCTGTGTGTGGCTGGTGAGGTATGCAGGGCCTGCTGGGCCTTTCTCATCAGGAGTGAGGGGTGGGGAGTCCTTAAGCCTGACCTCAGAATTGAGGAGGTTCACAGGCTGTGGTTCCCTTTCGAAGTCTGCTCCCTCCCCTCCCCCGTCTCGATGCCCGGGGGACCTGGGGTAGAGGTTCAGGTGAGGTGTGGGTGTGACACTTCCTCCTCCCAGTATCAGCTGGGTCAGCTCTCTTTACTGAGCCCTGCTCCAGGAAAGGCTTTCTTCCAGGTCCCCCACAAACACACAATTAGTGTGATGGATTCCTGGTCACCCTCCGAAGTGCACTGTTACCATCTCCACTTTACATGACCAGGACCCCGCAGAGAAGCATTTACCCAAGGTCTCCTAGTTCGAGTCACTGCCAGAATTTGAACCAAGGTCACCCTTGCTTCCCTCTCTCCTCTGAAGTCCAGTACCGAGGTTCGCTCCACAGTAATTCCACGTTCAGAACCCTGGCATCAGGGCTTTTGCAGTCCTGGGTACCAGAAAAGAGCTGCAGCTGGTTGCTAAGCAACCTCTTTGCTCTCAGTGACTCCATGGGCAAAGTCATTGGCAGTTTCAGGTATTACACGTTCTCAACTGACCAATCAGAGCACCCCTTTCCTCATCCTGACCAATTAGAGCATCCCTGGCTACAGTGATGGGCTCTGGGCTACACAGGGGACCAGAAAGTCATTCAAGACCAGGATTCTGGTGTAAGTGTTGGGAAAGCTGAACCGTCATTCTGCCAGGTGGTCACAATTCAAAGCCTTCCCTAAGAGATCAGGCACAGGGAGAAGCTGTGAGGCAAGTCCAGAGTTGGAGGAACCTGGAAGGCCTGAGTGGGAGAGGGCATTGTCACTTTACTGCTTTATGCCTCTGTGTTCCTAGCTGCAAAATGGGAGCAGCTGGTCCCTCCCAGACCTCAGGCTCCTCCCCTGTCAAACAAGAGGGTGTGGACCCCACTGACCCCACCCACAGTCCCAGGGGGCCAGGCAGGGGACCCTTCTGGAACCCACATCAGTACTCTGAGCCCGCAGATGCCCCAGGGAGTCTGTCACCTCGCTGTGGGCAGGAGGTAATTAGCTGGGTGAACAGGGTGGTGATGATGATGGCGGGCTGTGTTGGGGTGTCTGTCACGCAGAGGAGGGAGGGAGGGAATCGGCGGCTGGAAATTGCCAGTGTGATCTCACGGTGGTTTATTAGCACATTCCCAATGAGCTGCGCACTTAGCTGACAGCAGGAGAGGAAATAGGAGCACCCCCTGGGGAGCCAGGAGGGGTGGGGCAGGACACTGACCTGCACAGGACCACCGGCAGTCAGGAAGTATCGGTGCCACACCCTAGTACTCGCTTCCTCTCCAGGCGGAGTCCCAGAGGTCAGGGGGCAGGGGGAGGAGAGGTGGGCCTCTCAGACTGAGCAGGGCCCACACTGAGTCCCCTCTTCTCCTCAGCTGGCTCCTCGGGGGGGGGGGCATATCCCTGTCTTGGAAAGTTCCAAGATGGTGGTTGGAAGGGGCTGCCCCAAATGCTAAAGACAGGCTGAACGCTGCGTGACGCGGGCAGGAGCCGCTACCTGGCCAGGAGACTGGGAGGAGGGACTGGGAGGCTGGGGGCCCGGTGGGTGGAGTGGTGGTTGATCAGAGCTGACCCAAGGGTGAACTGGAGGCCGGTGTGTGACGCAGAGCCGTACTGAAAGCCCTGCCATTCGGCTCATCTTCCTGGGAAGACCCGGCACCTGCTGTGGCAGGGTCCCAGGGCCCAGGCGAGTAACAGACGGTGACTCCAGCTGCTTTAGGAACTATGTGCTACCCACCTGGCTGCCTGAGCCCCAGCAGGAGGTGGCGCAGGAGGGTCCTCGGTTTCCCTTCCCGTGTTGTGTGCTGGGGTCCCTCCTACCCACCCCCTTACATCTCTGCCCAGTGGGCAGCTCAGGCCCCTCACCTCCACACCAGGTAGGCTGAGATGTAACCCTGTAAGGAGGGGGGTCCCCCTTTCCTAGCTGTCAGAGTCACAGCCTGGCCAGCCAAGCAACCAAGGCAATCGCTGGTTTGATTATCTTTCTCAGTGACAGATACCAGTGCAATCAATCAGCTTGGTATCACTGTAAGAGGCAGTCCAGTAACATTTTCTTCTGAAAGGAATGGAGCCGGGGAGAGGTAATCTGTCTGTGTCTCTGTCTGTCTCTGTGTCTGTCTCTCTCCGTCTCTCCCCTCTTCTTTGGTTTTGCTGTGACTCTCCTGGGCACCTTAGAGGCAGTCCTGTCCAGGAGTTCTCCCCTCCCGCTTTGATCAGCCAGATGGACTCAGGAGTTGGATGGGGTGAGCCAGTGGAGGACGTAGGTGCTCTTTTTGGGACCCTGCACCGGCAGTTGGTACCGGGGTGGGGAAAGAGGAGAGCAGCATTGCCAATAACAGGCATCAGACACAGGTTTCTAGATCCAGCCCTACCTGAAGCCACAGTCCCCCTCCGTGCTGGGCAGTCCTCTGAGCCCGTGCGCAGCCCTCTTTCTTGTAGTCTGTGAGGGCGGGACTTCCTGCCATTACTACTTCACATCCTGTCTGACCCAGGGTTGGTTAGGGACTCAGCACCCACAGGACAGCCGTGAACATGGGCAGGGCCCCATCTGCAGCAGGTCTGAGCGCTGGAGGGGCTGGGCTCTGCCCTCCCCACTGCCCTCCCTCTGCCCTGTGCCCCGCCCCCCTGCCACTGGGGTCTGCCCCTCCTCCCCCCCCCATCCCCAGGGGTTTCCAGTACAGCACCCCTCTCTCAGCAGAGCGGCTTCCTCCTTTCCCATTCTTCATTTTGAAAAGTGGCAAATGGAAGCACTTAATTCTCCTCCTCCAGCCACATTACTGTGGACGTGCCTGGCGCCTGTGCCTGGCTGTGCAAGGAGAGTCATTTATATCAATTAGCAAACGCAAACAGGAGCCTCACGGCCAGGCTGTGTGCAAGCGCTGGGTGAGTTCGCTTGGAGCAGGGGGAGGCCTTGTGGAAGCCCCGGAGCAAACGCCCTGCAGTGAGGGTCTGGAGGGGGGGGGCTTGGGGTCCAGGAGGGTCGTGTCCTCACGGCCTTTTGGACCAGGCCAGCCACTTCTCCTGGAAGTGTTCCAGAAGCAAGAGGACCGCTGGACGCATCCTCGCGTCACGATTCGCTCCCACACTGAAATGCAGGTGCCACACGGCCCAGCTGGAGCGCCGAGCGCCCTCTGGGCTAGACCCAAACCCACCACGTCTCACTATTGCCTCCATCCTGACCTCCTGGATGCGACAAGAGCTCCCAGCCTGCTCTGTGTCTACTCGGGCCTCCCTCCACCCGTGCCCACCCTGCATGGAGACTATGAACTGACTCAGCATCCTCTTTGCTCTGACACCCACAGTGACTCCCTGTTGCTCTTACAATAAATCCAAGCCCTTCCTCATGCCTGTCAGCGCCCTGCAGGGCCTGCTCCCCGCCAGCTTCAGCTACTTCTCCCCACGCTCCCCGTGCTGATCACGGTATGGAAGCCACAGTTTGCTTTGGTCCTTCCTGCCCCAGGCCCTTTGCACTTGCCATCTCCCCTCATCTTTTCCTGGTGGCTGCATCCCCCCCCTTGGGCCTCAGCTCACATGTGACCCTTCCCCTTTGGCAGAGGCAGACGCTCTACCTCCCACCAGAAATGTGCTGACCAAAGCCTTCCCTGGTTGATAAGAAGGGGGCGGGGGAGGGGGTAGTTTCCAGAGAGTGGATTGGAAGTTGGAAGAAGTCCTTTCGAGGCCACACACGAAGTCAGATTGTTACCATGTGAAGCGTGACATGGTGTGTGTGTGTGTGTCCAGCCATCTGGGCCCGATGGCCCAGGAAGCAGCTGGTGTAGACAGCCCTATTACAGAGACCTGTTATTTTTTGAAATGAGCCTCTCTTGGTGACATTCAGCTGTTTAAAGCCCAGATCCTGGGTCCAGTGCCTGTCTACACCTGCTTCCTCCCACCAGTGTGGCCTTGTACGCAGGTACCGGAACAAGCGGGGCCTCAGTTTCCCCATCCACAAGGCAGAGAGTTGATAGCATCTTAGTGTTTCTGAGAGGGTGGAAATGTTGTCCAGCCAGCGCTTGGCCCGGCAGTGAGCACGCGAGGTCCTCGTTCTGGCAGGGGGTGGACACTGGACCCCACGCTTTGAGGACTGGCCTCAGCGGTTGCCATAGAGATGCTCCTAGGGCTGTTCCCCGCCCTCCTAGCCCAGCTTTCTCTCTGCTACTTCTGTGCATTTGGCTGGGGGGGGGCAGCACTTTTATATGAAATCTCCTGATTTTTAAATATTAGCAAAAGTCCACTGGAAAGGTGTCTTGTGGGCCAACATGATATGCCTGGGCTACTTACGAGGTCCCAGCCCTGTCTCTTGGGGTCTCAACCAGGCCCTGCTGGGCTCCCAGGCACATGGCCGGGGACCACGGCTTCCTCCTGCGGGCATGAGGCAGAGGCGGCTCAGGCCAGGCCTCCCCAAGGTTCTGATGTCTTATGGAGGCCCAGAAGGAGCAAAAGCTCAGTGAGCTCAACAGGGAAACACTCGGCCATCTATCTTTATCCATCCAATCAATCCATTCATCCCTCCCTCAACACCTAGCCATCTGTCCCTCCATCAATTCCAGCCCTCTCATCCCTCCCTCCCCTCCTTCTAGCTATTCATTTACCCTCCCCCTCCCTCCTTCTACCTATCCATCTCTCAGTCAACAGAATATCTGACAGGAGCGATGGGGATGGCTTGGAAGAGAGAGAGCCAAGTTCCTGTCCTGGAGCTGGTGTTCCAGCAGGAGAGCCAGGAAAATAACTAAGTAAAACAATAACAGATTGGATGAGGGAAAACACATAGGAGAAAAACAGGGTGCAGACAAGAAGGAGAGGGAGGGGGGAGAGAGGGTTTGTAACTAAATTCTTGATCAGGGAAGGTTTCCCTGCACAGATGTCACCTACACAGGTGACATCTGAGAAAAGATCTGGGTTCGTTGAGGGAGAAAGCCAGGTGAGCAGGCTGTCTTGGGAAAGGGCATTCTAGGCATTGGGAATGGCAAGTGCAAAGGCCCTGGGGTTGCCTTGCGCTTGGTGTGTCTGAGGAGCAGCAGGGAGTGTCAAGGCAAGAGGAGAGGAGGACAAGATGACGTGGGGCCCAGTGGAGCAGGTCCTCAGAGGGCGGCAAGCATTTCTGGCTTTGGGAGCGGACTGGGGGTTTTCCCAGGGCCCTCTGTGGCTGCCTGAGGAGGTGGTGGCAGAGGAAGAAGCATCCACTCTGTGAGGCAGCTGGGAGGGGGGAGACCCCGGAAGGGTGAGGAGGGATGAATCTGACTGCCACGCTCTGGGCGCCTGTGTCTCCTCCCAGCTCCCAGGGTTGGGGGTGTGAGGGCACGAGGCGCCTTCCTAACTTGTGTCAGCTCGCTCACCCCTGCAGCATGCAGGGACACAGCACTGCTCTGGGAGGCAGAGACGGGCTGTCACGGCAGGCCAGGTCTGCAGGCCCCTTTCATGGCCACCTGCCTTTGTCTGTGACCGTGAGCGGTGAATTCCCGTCCTCTAGCAGCGCCCAGCCAGCAGTGCTGGTCACCGTAGAGAAGGGACTGAGACGCGGTGGCTGGACGTGGTCACCTGGTGGTCCAGGGTTCATGCCTGTGTGTCGGGGGCCATGGGGTAGCTGTGAGAACTGAGGGCTAATCAGAGAGGCCAGAAAGACAGCCATCTGCTTTAGGCTGGGTCTCGAGCCGAGTATGCAGAGCAACCACGGGACACTCGGCTCTCAGCCTCTCCCAAGGCCGCAGGGACAGCCGCGGCCCATGGCCAGGGCCTCTGCTCTGGACCAGGCCCAGGCCAGCATTTCCCAGGAGGCTCTGCAGTCACAGGACTCCGCTCCTTGCCCTTGATTGGTAGGAGATGACCTCTGTCTGACCAATGGGTAGAAGGGGTGTGTCTCAGATGAGGAAAGCACCCTGCATCCCTGGCACCCTGCCCCAGCCCAGCCCCATGGACCCTTGGGTGGCAACCCAAACACCCACCCTCCTCAGAGGCCCTCGTCCCAACATGGTCAGTCCCCCTTAACACCAGGGATGACACACAGCAAACAGATCAAATCCGCACTGCTGGATTCCCCGGCACAGATCACCAACAGCTGCCTTGCTCTGTGGTGGGTGCCCAGCAGGACTGGACTCCCCAGGGTGGGCGGTGGGAGAGGGCCTGGTCAGGGCTGGGCCGGCAGGCCGACCAGGCGACTCAGAAGTGACATCCGAGTTGAGGCCTGAAGGAGGACGCTGGATCCCAGCAAGAGCACCTTCACCATGTGATTTCCCTGTCAGCTCAGAGAGACGGGCAACCTGCCCCAGGACACACAGCACTGCCTCAGTCTGGCTTTGGACAGTTCTGATGACTCCTGTCTCACCTCCACCTGGAGTGCACTGGGCCTGGAGGGCCTGGGCTGCGATCCCTCAGCTCCCCAACCTTGCACAGCCACCTTTGACACACACACACACACACACACACACACACACACTCACACACTCCCTCTTCTCTCCCATGTCCTCATTTTCTAAGAGCAGGGCAGGAAGCCACTGTCTAACAGGGCTAGGATTCATCCAGGATGAATTCTGGAACCTCATTTCAGCGGATAATTAAATCACGGTTTAATTACAAGCAGGATGTCAGTGTCTCCCTGGGAGCCGGTCCAGCGCTGTGGAGGGCGGGCGGAGCAGATGGGGGACGGCGGGGGCTGTGTGTCCCGCGGTCCAGACCTGTCAGCAGCCACTCAGCAAGCACCTCAGGCACTTCTGCGTTGTCCTCCACATCATGGGACGTGGGGAGCAGCAGGGGCCTCACCCTTCGCCCCCCCAAACCAGTGCTGACTCCAGAAGTGGAAAAGCGTCCATTCTCCTCCTCCATCTTCCCAAAAAGCAGAAGCAGGGAGCCTGCCCACTGGGAGGGAGCCTCCATTTTCCCATCTGCTATATGGGCTCAGGGGAAGCCAAGCATCACTCGAGAGACATGAAGCTGTCTCATGTCTCTGCCATGGTTCCCCCCGCCCCACTGCCTTTCTTAGGTTTGTTTAGCATGGGAGCCCACAGAGCAGAGCCCAGGCCTGCCACCCCCGTGGGCCTCCAGGGTCCGCCATGCTCTTCCCAAGGGCATTGCAGGTCAGGTCCCTGTGACACCATATTAGGCCTGCCCGATCTGGTCTGAAACCACAAGTGGTCCCCACTTCCGGTCTTTCCGGTCCCCCTCGGGGGCAGGCGTGGACAGCCTGGGCTGCCCTGGCTGATTCCAGGCACCAGCCTCAGAGGGTGGGTGACAGGTAGACTGGCACTGAGTAAATATTTACCCGATGAGAGAGGGATGGGGGCGGATAAAGGGGTGCCTCTCCTGAGGGGGTGGGACAAGCAGAGAGGCTCTGGCAATGGCTTCATGGGAGAAAATTCCCCATCAGACCCAGTGTTCAAAACCTAGGGGGTGGCATCAGGCAGTCACAGACCCACTCTGGATTTTGTGTTTCGTGTGTGTGTGTGTGTGTGTGTGTGCGCGCGTGCACACGCGCTTGCTTTTCAAGGTGCTCAGATCCCTTGCAGGCTGGTGACAGTTCCTCAGTAATTAATTCAATGTTTTATTCATCTTTGAATGCTTTAAAGCTGCAAATCAGACTGGGTGCTTTCCTCACCACGCTCTGAGCGCCTGTGTCACAAATAACTGCGCTCTTTTGCATACTAAGCAGATCTCTCTCTGTCTCAGGAGAAAGACTTTCTCATGGCGTTCGTCGCTCTAATTGCATCGGCAGGAAATCAGACCAAATAAATATGTTTCCATCCAATCTGCATGATATCAAACCTCGGTCTCCCCAAATTTCCAAAATTACCGTGAAGCATTCACAGCCTCCTGCTGCCGGGAAACGCTCTGTTTGGTCAGCCAATCAATATTGACTCAATGTATTGGGGGGGGGAGGCGGGGAGAAATAAAGGAGCCTTGATATTATAAACTATCAGGAACTAATCATCCGTGTGCGTGGGTGCCTCATACATTTGCTATGTAAGAGAAAGGCCATGCAGCTGACCAAGTGCATGGTGCTGAATTGAGGCTCTCACTGTGGTTATGGAAATGTGGAAGATGATGGGTTTCTGTCTCAGGCAGACCCAACCCTGCGTTCCCTGAGCTGGGGCACAGTGGCCAGAGAGAAGCCGGGAGGCGGGGGAGGTGGTGGGATGCTCAGGCTGTGGCAGGGCCTGGGACATGGCAAAGCCTGGCATACGGATGGCCATCTTGAGCAGGTGGTACATATGCACAATGGAATTCTGTGCTTCCATCAGCAAGAATGACATTGTTCATTCATAAGGAAATGGAAAGACTTGGACAAAATTAAGTGAAGTAAGCCAGACCCAAAGAAAAGCAGGTGACATGATCTCCCTCATCTGTAAGAACTAGAATATGTAGAAGATAACTCTCAAGAACCCAAGTGCTTAGTGCAAAGGACCATATATATATATATATGTAATATATATATATATATATATATATATATATATATAATGAAGCCTATTAACATGAACTCCAACTCATGAAAACAGGCTTTCACTAGACCCTGTATATAGTTCGTTCTTTTTTCTCTGTTGTTTTTTTGTTCTTCATTTCTCTCAGCTTTTGGTACCTCGTGTTTTGTATAATAGACAATGCAATATGTAAAGGGAAAGGGAGTATCAGAAACAGCTGAACAAGGGATGAACCATAGCAACATTGATGCTCACTCGACACTATGGGGATATGAGCATTACAACTTGGGGGGGATTAGGAGGGGTAAATGGGAGATAAAGAGGGACGGGGTAATGATTATGAGAAAGAAATGCCCTTACTGCCTTACCCTGTAACCGTTACTCCCCAGCACATCACCTTTTCAATTAAAAACTAAAACAAGATTTCGAGCAGGACACTGTGTTGAAAATAGATTATACAATTTATAGGTGGGGATGGGAGGGAAACACCGGGAGAGAGCGAGGGAAGAGGTGAAATGTACTCTTCACCTTACCTGACTGTAACCCCTCTGTACGTCACCTTTATAATAACAATGGGCGGGGGCTGCCCCGCTCCGTGCTGTCGCCACAGGAGGCCCTTCTTGGATGTCCTCTTGGTGCGGCCCTGGCCTGTGTCTTGGGGGGGGGAGGCTGTGCATAGTGCAGGAAGAAAGGGCAGCCCAAGCCTCTGACCCCAGGGAGTTCTGTGGGATCCTAAGGCCTGACCAGCTCGGATGTGATGGGCGAGGAAGGCGTCTTCACTCTACAATTCACTTCTAGCTGTTTTCTGTTCCTTGGAGTCCAACGCATCCACCTGTGACAGGTGCAACTGCTGGGCCTGTCCGCAGCTCCTAGCATGTAGTAGACACTACGGTGTGGACCTCCAGCCCTGTGTGGCACCTGAGCCCTCCAATGGGTGGGCTAGGATTCTCCCCCCGCCCCCTGCGTGTGGGAGCATTGAGGCCCAGGAGGAAAGGGAGAGTCCTGCCCGGTGTCAGCCCTCGGGTGATGGCTGAGCAGGCGCTAGGCACTGGCACCGGTCCTGTGCAGTCCCTCCGCTCCCCCTCCCACTCCCTCGCCTCCATCCATGAGCTCCTTGAATTTCTGCCATGAATTTCTGCCTCTCCCAAGATTTGAGCACTGTAAGTCCCACACCCCATCCGTCCATCTGTCATATCATCTCCTGAGGTTAAAGAGGTGCATCCCAGCTGAAATCACCCATCTCGGCTGGAGAGGAAGATCGCAGGAGCATGTCCCTGGGCCCATGGCAGTGATGCAGACTCGTCTCAGAGCTGCTGGGTGTGGAGGACGTGGGACAGGCAAGGTGGGGACAGGCTTGTAGGGAGCAGATGGAAGACAGCGTGCTGTGAGCTCCATGGCGGGGGGGGGGGGGACGGATGGGAGTGGTCATGGCAGGGAATGTGGCCAGGGGGCGGGGCCACAAGCTGGGGCTCCTTGAAGTAACAGGCCAGGAGTTCAGGCCAGGCAGTGGTTGGGACGGTGAGCTGATCCACACTACCCTTTCCAGCATGTGGGGAGGGAGGAGAAGGCGGCCAGCGTGGGTGTCACCCAGCCCGTGACCTGTGTGTCCCCAGAGCATCCCTGCCATCCTACCATCACTGCGGAATTCCTTACCCTGTCCTTGTGCCCAGATTCTCCCCAACAGTTCCTCATCCCAGAAGGACCACCTGTGCCCTACTTGTTGGAGAGAAGTGCATGGAGAGAATGATGTCGTTCTGAGTCTACAATGGTTATGAAAGCACAAATAAAAAAGCACCTTCTGTATCTACATCACACATGTGAGGCTGTTCCTGTGTTGGAGTGCACACTGGCCATGTAGCTGGCACTGGGGCCCCCCTTCCCGCTCCCGGCTCCCAGCACCAGTGCTGGCCCAAGCACGGCCCTCCGATGTCCGCCTCAGGTGGTGCTGACTCCACCTTTGGCTCTGAGCACTGACATCAACCTGGGCTTAGCCAATCAGAGAACATCTTTATGCTTTTTGCCATCATGATTGGTCTACAGGTGTGTGTGTGTGTGTGTACTTCACTCTATCCAATCAGATTCAAGGAGAGGTGATGCCAAGCTTCTCACTGGAGAAACTGGGGGCAGGGAAGGCTCACTCCTTCCTGCTGGGTTATAGCTGGGGTGAATAATGGCACAGAGTTAGGGACTCCCATCCTGCCAACCCTGGAGCTGAGACTGCAGCCAACACAAAGGAAAGAGACTCCATACCGAAACCACTGTGTGGATACCGGGCCCAGATATGGTTGAAGTGAGCTGTCTTCTGTCCCGTCCTTTTCACTGGAGCCTGGGGGGATGGCTTCCTGTCACCAGTCATCAAGTGTTTCTTCCCCAGTCACCTGTGGTCCTGTCTAGCTCCGGCTTTCCCTTGGCCCCCTTTCATCTCCAGTGAGGGGTCATTTCCATCAGGGGACAGTCTGGACCGCTGGTAAAGAGCAGATTTGAAGGCAGATCGCTGGGCTCCACTGCTGGACTGTGTGTCCTTGCACACGCCATCAGCTGCCTTGTGATTCTGTTTGCTCTTGGGAAGAAACAGGGCACTATTAGCCAGTCTGTAGAGTCAGGAGGGCGTGAATTAATGTATGTAAGGCAGGGGGCACAACCATGCCCCGGTGGCTGGATTACTAAGGGGCGCACAGCTCCCGGCCACCTTGGTCTCCACGAAAGTGGAAAGCAGAGACTACACAAAGGCCAAACCTCTAGGATTATGCTGGGTCTAGGGTTCTCCAGAGAGAGCTCTCCTGGATTCTCTATGCCAGGATGGGGGCTTCTGGGAGAGGACCTGTGGGAGACTCATGCACCCCAGAATAGAAGCACTGGCCAGCTCCCTTGGCAGGGAGCCACAGCAGGGGCCAAGGCTAGAGTGGACATTAACACCATCACTTTGGTGGAGAACTACAGCCCTGACATGGCACCTGGCTCAGTGCCCGTGCTCCATACTGATCATTGTTATCCTTGTTAAATACAGTTGTCTGAGGGAGTGGATTCTCAGCGAGTGAACGCTTAGAGAACAGTTGCTGAGCACTGCTGAGGTTCAAGGGTAAAGGGAACGGTGGTAGCCTGACAGACAGAGGAGAGCCACAGTCCTTCAGAACCACACAGTGAAGCAAACCAACAAGGGCGATCACTGACTGTGTCAGCAGACTCCCAAGGAGGTGGCTTTAGATCTGAGCCCTGCAGGCAGACGGAGCCAGCCCTGGGGTCAGCCAGCGGCACCACAGGCACAAAGACCCTGAGGCAGGCCTGGTTCCTGTCAGGACACAGTGCAGTCAGAGTCCCGGCAGCGGCCTGGGACTGGGGAGACAGGAGGTAGCGGGGCATCTTGGTCTTGAGGAGGTAGGGCTGGCAGACGTGGGCTCTAGCCTCCACCCTGAGAACTTCCCCTTGATCATCTCCTCCCCCAGCACTGTCCTTGGGGCCCAATCCAAGGCAGTTTTATGGTAAATCAGAGAACTGGCGGTTGATGCCAAGAAGCCATTAATCTGGACACTGGCTAAAGGGCCTTCTGGGAGCCATAAGACAGGAGGGAGGGGCAGCATGTCCATGAGGCCAGACTGGGGGAGGTGCGGGGCCTGGGAGCCATAAATCTGTCCCAAGACACAGCGAAGAGGCACAGCTGGTGAGGACACTGGTCCCTAGTTGGGACCAGATGGTCAGGACAGAGGGATAGAAGCCAGAGCAGGGTGTTCTTCTGAGAACTCCCCCGGCCAGGTCCATCTGTAAGACATGAAGTCCCCTTCCCCCCCTGTTCCAGACAGGCCTGGGGCTTTGAAAGGAAGGGGGATTTTGAGAAGAACTTGAGAGAAGCTGAGGTGTAAGATTCCCTGAGTCTGGAATGGGAGGAGACAGGAATTTACCACCCCTAAGAGGCTGGGCAGACTGAGGGACTCTGAGTTCCACTGGAAAGGCTACCAGGTGGGAGCCAGGGCAAGCGGGGACCTGTCATGGTGCTGAGTGCTCTTTCAATGACTTCATTTCAGAATTGCTTCCTGAGCGTCTACTGCCAGCCAGGCCTGCGTTGCAGGCGGTGCCGATGGCATTCATGCTTGCTGAGAGCTGGTGGCCTGCTGGGCTCGGACACAGCTGCTCTGAGCTTCTGCCCTGAGCTAGCTGCTGGGCTCTGAGGCCGGGAAAGACCCAGCTGAAGGCCACACAGCTGTCACGGGGGCAGAGCTGGGATCCAAGCCAGCCAGGCTGGGCCTGCGGCAGCACTGACCTTGGTTCTGCTCTAGGTGCTGGGCAGGGGACTGATGAGCACAGTGGGGCAGAGGGGCAAAACGAGGCCCCAGAAGGTCGGTGGCTGGCCTGGTGCTGCACAGTGTCGGTCCCTGGTGTTTTGCTCTTTAGGTTCCAGGGCTGTTGCTGTTCGAAGCCATACAAGGACCATGTTCTGGGCCAGGATCTTCTGTGGGATTATTTGCCTCTGTGCTTGATGGAATTTCAATGCTGTGTTGCCCTGGTTCCCCTTGGCTTGGTGCTCAGTGGCCACAAAATGCCTTCTAGCTCTGCTCACAAAGCCTACCCTCAATGAAGAGTGTGACGAAACCATTCACACCACAAAGCCTACCTTCAATGAAGAGTGTGACAATACCATTCACACCACCAAGCCTACCTTCAATGAAGAGTATGACAATACCATTCACACCACCAAGCCTACCTTCAATGAAGAGTATGACAATACCATTCACACCATGAAGCCTACCTTCAATGAAGAGTATGACAATACCATTCACACCATGAAGCCTACCTTCAATGAAGAGTGTGACAATACCATTCACACCATGAAGCCTACCTTCAATGAAGAGTGTGACAATACCATTCACACCACCAAGCCTACCTTCAATGAAGAGGGTGATAATACCATTCACACCATGAAGCCTACCTTCACTGAAGAGTGTGACAATACCATTCACACCACTAAGCCTACCTTCAATGAAGAGTGTGATGAAACCATTCACATTCACTAAACCCAACAGACTCTAGAACCTCCACTCATCTGACCATCTGTCCATCCCTTCATCTATCTATCCATCCACTAAACCATCCACCATTTATCTATCCATCTACCCATCCACTAAGCCGTCATCTGTTCATTTATCTGCCATCCATCCATCCATCCACTAAGCCATCCATCCACCTACCCACTAAACTATTGATTCATCCATCCATCCACTATCATCCATCCCATCTATCATCCATCCATCTACCACCCATCCATCATCTATTCATCCATCCACTCATTGACCATCCATCCACTAAACCATAATCTATCAATTCATCCATCTATCATCTATCCATCCATCTACTAAACCATCTATCTATATACTAAACCATCCATCCATCCATCCATCCATCCAATAAATCATCCAGTGCCTGAATTGTTCCAGGACCGGCAAGGCAGCCAGAAAGAGCTGGTATGACAGTAGTGAGGATGAAGTTGGAAAGGCTACATGCAGATTAGTGACCATAGTAAAAACAGAACACTCCCTAAACATGAATGTTTGTGTAGACTCTAAGGCTGCTCATTTCTCATTCATACCCATACTTCTAGGACTTCTCACAGCCCAGGCCCTGGAGCACTTGGAGCTATAAGACTCAGGGTGGTTTATAGAACTATGACACAGGGTGGTTTGCTGGCAACAGACTGGGAATAGAGATGGGCATGAAAGCTGCCTTAGCTGTCCACTGCAGACCACCTGTCAGCCTCTGAGCACCATGCCCTCCCTCTGATTGTCTCCCACCCTAGAAGTGCCAGGCAGGCTCCCAGCACTTCCAGCTCAGCTGAGCATGAAGGAGGCCCCAGTGGAACCTCTTACTTTGTTCTTAGCTGCTCAAGCTCCTTGGGGAAGACCTGCCTGGCCAGAAACTCTGGATTCAGCCAGGTGAGAGGGACCCAAAGCCTAGGATCTGGAGCCAGAGTCTCCTTCCTCCTCCTCAACAGCAGGGGAAAGTAACCTCATCTCTAATATAACAGAAATCTCCTCCCAAATACTTCAACAGGACCCTACTCAGAGATTAAGCCCTAAGTAGACATGAACTCCTATAGGTTCTTTATTACAGAGTGACAGGGCAAAGACCTCCAGCACCCCACCTCCCCTACCCCAGGACACAGACCTCGACAAACACACTGAATGCTGGTTCTTCACCAAAATGCTCCCGACGTTACACCTGATGTTCATCCAAGATGTACTCCCCACCCTCAGGAAACCAGCAGGCTTCCTTCTACTTGGCCTGCCTCTCCCTCAGCTCCCCAGCCACGGAGGCAGGAAAGCTGCCCCCAGCAGCCCAGCAGGGAGCCGAGCACGCACTGGGGAGACACACCAGGGCCATGAGTGCACAGAAGATCTCCACAGTCAGACCATGGCACCACGAGGAAGCTGTGACCAAGGAATCCAACATTCGCAAGTGCAGGCTGGGATGTGGGAAATGGGAAGCCTCGCTCTGTCCGGGGGGACGGGGAGATGGGGGGGTAATTGGTGCCACCACACAATCTGACAGCTCCTCAGAATGTTCTCCATGGCGTTTTGATACTCAGCAATTCCCTTTGCAGACACATCCAATGGAAATGAAAACAGAGGTCTACATAAATTTGTACACAAACACATGGCTGGAGCAACTCAGACATCTATGAACTAATGACAATAAAGAATAAAGGTGGCACGTGCACTGGCATGCAGCTTAGTGGTAGAGTGCCTGCCCTGCATGGGCCAGGCCCTGGCTTCCATGCCAACATAAAAGGAAAAAAGTGGCATAGGCGCTCAAGTGAATCTTGTTCTTCCATCAAAAGCAATGAGATACTGATACAGGTGCACTGTGAGAGACCACGAAGCGGAAGCAGCCAGTCACCAAGGGCCACATGCGGCTTGACTGCCTTGCAGAAAGGAATCAGAATAAGCGAATTTGTGGAGGCAGAGAACAACAGTGGCTGTTGATGGCTGGGGCAAAGGATGGGGGAAAATTGCTAATGGGATGGCATTAATGATAAGAACATTTCTGGAATCTAACAGAGGGGATTCTGAAGACACGTGTATTCTGAAGACAACTAAATGTATTCCTTGGAACAGGCATGTTCAGGATGTTCAAGCCTGTAATTTCAACTACTCAGGAGGCAGAAATAGGAGAATCACTATCTAGACTGGCCGGGGAACAACCAAGATCCTAAACTAAAACAAAAAGGGCTGGGGCTAGGGCTCAAGTGGTAGAGCTTTTGCTTGGCAAACCTGAAATCCTGAGTTCTAACTCAAGTCATAGATTAGATAGATAGAGACAGATACATACATACATACATACATCCCTTAAAAGGTGAACATTGTAGTATCTAAAATATATCTCAGTAAAGGTGTTAGCTAAGAAACTCTGCTACCATCCAGTTGAAGTGGGACACCTCCCCAAGGCCCCTGTGCTGCCTCAAGTCTCCTCTCTGTGGGCGGAGTAGATTTTTCTGAAGCCAGAAATGTGCTCTTGGATTTGTGCTATCTAAAGCCCTTCCATCTTTCATGACCTTGCATTGACCCTTCTCTTCTATCTCAGGCCTTTCACTGGCACCATGAGCCCTTCCCACCCCCCACCTCCTGGCTCCCCGACTAATCCCTGTCTACCCTTCAGGGCTGGCTGGCATCATTTCTTCAAAGAAGCCTTTCAGCAGTCCTAGTTTCTAGGCAGGGCCCAAGTGGACTAGCCGCTAGGCTGGGATGTCAGATGTTAAGCAAGGAAGGCCTTAGTGTAAGAAGCAAGGCGCCAGGCCCCAGCCCCGAGGAGGCCATCCCGTGTGACCTCACCCACTAATGGAGATGGATGGGGAGCTGGAGAGATTCCTGGTGAGCCCAGGCCAAAGCCTAATTTACTTGGCTTAAATAACCTCTAAGTGACAACACGGGGTTTAGCGAGTGCATTTCTCTGCACAAACTTCGGAGATGAGGAATCTAATCTCTCGTAAAATCAGCATTGTGCAGATGGAGAAAACTAGGCTCTGGGAGGTGCACTGGCTTGCTTGAAGTCACTTTGGAAGAGGTAGAAACTTTTGCTTCCTTTGTGCAATTGTCCATTTGCTGTCCACTTGATGAACATACACACTGATCCCTACTGGTGGTTTGAGTTAGGATTTTTCCACTTTCTGTTTTTTAAAGCCCTACTTTCTAATCCAAACTTGTAATCTACCGTGTGTGTGTGTGTGTGTGTGTGTGTGTGTGTGTGTGTGTGTGTGTGTGTGTGTGTGTGTGTGTGTGTGTGTGTGTGTACTGGGACTTGACCTCAGGGCCTATCATTCTTGCTTGGCTTTTTAACTTTCTTTTGCTCAAAAGCTCGTACTCTACCACTTGAGCCATACCTCCACTTCTAGCTTTTTGTTGGCTATTTGGAGAAAAGTCTCTTGGATTTGTCTACCCAGGTGGGCTTCAAACCTCAGTCCTCAGATCTCAATCTCCTGAGTAGTTGGGATTACAGTAGTTAGGAATATAGCCACCAGTGCCAGGCTTTGAAATGTCCCTAGACTAGCTAGCCATGGCGTTTCTCACATTCCATAATAGTTGGTGAGCACTTTTCTTAGCTACCTCTGACCTGGGGAGCGTGGGAAAGCCACTTGGGGGCAGAGGGGGGTGAAGAGGCAGCTGCGTGGTGCAGGTGTTGCTGGGGGCTATGGCAGGTGGGAGAGCAGTGCGTGAACTCTTCGCACGCCCGGTTCCTGCCTTGAACACTAGCGTGGTGCTGGTGATTACTCATTTAAAGTGAGGCCCCAGATGAACCATGTAATTGCAGCCCCCGGTTGCTCTGCGTGTGCAGACAGCACCAATGTTATCCCAGCCGAAGCCCGCTTTTTTGGGGGGCCATGTTCAGGCTGCACCGGCCCCTTGCCCTCAGATTTCAGTTTCACAAGGCGAAGGTGTTTTATTTCTTCTTCTTCATCTTGAACACTTGGCCCTGTGAGCCCAGATAATGAGGAGGGGGAGCTGAGCGCTGGCTGGCTGTAGAGACCCTATCCTGTCTTGATAAAGAAGGGCTCTAACATCTTCATTGGCTTAAAATAGAAGGCCAAGGTTCCAGATCAAAAGCACTGGGTTCTGGAGACCTTGCCAAGCACTTTGTCATCGCCAGAGTGAATTCTGAAAGGGAGCAGTCTCCGTGCTATGCAAGCCACTCTCAGAACCAGAGCATGGTGGGGAGTGAGGTGCGGTTCCCAGCCAAACTGCCCGAGTTCAAATCTCTGCCCAGGGACTTACTGAGCCCAGAAAGGTTGCTCTGCCCTTTTTGCGCCTCAGTTTCCTCACCTGGAAATAAAGGTAGTCCTCGGATGTACCTCCTGGGTGGTTTCGAGTCAAGGAATTAGTGACATGGTCATGTCCAATGGCTCTGGTGCGTGGGCAGGCTTAGGGACAACTTTGGTTGGAAATCATGGTAGAGCCCTGAGGTCTGGGCTACCAAGGGTAGGACACAGGTGAGGTTGGGGGCAGAGCACCTATGTTGGGTTCTATTGCTAGAGCCAATCACAGCAGCCGGCCAGTGAACTGATCTCATTGGCTAGTGGTAGGTCATGAGGTGGAGTCAGCTTCACCAATCAAATTGAATGACAGTAGAGAAGGGTGGTCTGGTAAGGCAGGAGTAGAAGGCGGGCTGAGAAAATTGCTGGCTTCACTCCTGTTCTGTAGGTCACATGTGCCATTGGTCCTTGATCTGCCATCAGATGGGCTTTGAAATGTCCTCAAATGCAGATTCGAAAACCATAGTCAATTAGGGCAAACAGTAAATGACACCAATCCTCAGGTCAAGATTTGAGAGAGGATTTTCCAGCAGTTAGCCCTACCTGCAGTGAGACTGACCTCTTTGCCCTGTGGTTCTCAAGGTTCCAAGGTGGAGAAGGTTCCGTGGTCTTTGGGACTAAGCCCCTCCAGGGTTTCCCAACTCTCAATTTCCTGCGTAGTATCTGAACTGTGGTTTACTAAGTTTTCCATTTGCATACATTTATATGTTTTCCTTATAAATATGTATTTAAAAGAAATATTTGCCAGGCACGAGAAGAGAAGGTAGTGAGGCGTTACTATCTAATAAGTGCTGAGTTTCAGTTTGGGAGATGCAAAGGTCCTGGGGACGGAGGCAGATGTGACTGCTCAATGCCCGTGGCGCTTCCCTGAACCATACACCTAGAAATGATTGCAGTGCAAATGCATCTGTACAGTCGCTGCATTTAAGGAAGAAAATTGGAAAAAAATCAGAATCCTTTTTTTCAGTAGAAACAATAAAAACAAAATCAATTAAAATATATGTACAATAATTCTATCCTAACATTGTCAGCTGTGAGCACCCTGAGCCTGAATAAATGGCTTCTTTTTCTCTTTTTAATGTAATTACCCAAGATTATGAAATTGATTAACACATAACCGTACCACCTTAATAAAATTAAGATGGGATGGGGATCGATCTGGGAGGCAGCTCTTGGAGTCAATGCTATTCTGGGGGTAAATCATCCTCGACTCACCCCCAGGAACTCTGGGCCATCTTTCCTCATCCTGGGTGGAGCCACAGGAGTGCACAGGAGCTGGAGAACCACGTGGGCAGGAGGCTGGTTCCCTCCTCCTCTCTGCTTCCCTCCCTCTCCAGATTATGGAGCTCATCATGGATGGTCTCACAGACTTCAGGGCTCACTGCCTTAGAGGTTAGTTTGGGAACTTGACCTAGACCTAAGTAGATGCCCCCAGATTCGGCATCTTCAAATACAAAGTTTGCTTCCCCTTTTCTTCTGCTCTGATGTGTTCTTCAAATCAAGTGTTTTTCTTTGATCTCAATTTACTTCCTTCGTTTTCATATAGTTAATTCTATGGCTCTGCCCATGTGGTTTGGTTGGGTCTAAGACTGTGCACATGACCCAGGTTGGGCCAGCACCCCCTGGCCACAGTGACTGGACAAAATGTGGGCTCCCTGTTTTTAGCTGAAAGAGACTGGTTCTCTTTCCCTTGCTGCCATTGAGAAGTCAGAGGGAGTAGCTGGAGCAGTGGCAGTCATCTTCCTACAGGTAGGTAAACACCTGTTTTAGGATTAAGCCAACCCAACTGGATGTCAAGTTGAAAGGAGGAGAAAGAGAATCCCAGGCTGACATCTTTTGAGTTCCTGGATCCAGCCATACCTTAAGTAAAAAAATAAAATCCTCACCCAGCTTTTATTGTGACCCAATAAAACTCGGTTGGCATATTTCAGCTTCAGCTGGATTTTTAGAACCAACAAATCTTGACTGATACAAGACTTTCCTCCTGGTAAACCTTCTCTGGAAGCCACAGCCAAGTTACTATTCATTCTTGTCAACCACAAATACAACATTGAACTTGGGAAGGAGTCAACTCTTAGGTCTTTGCCAGGCAGATTTCCCCCCACCCCACTTAGGATCCAAGAAAGTAGAACAGACCCTTGGTGTGTTGAGGTCTTGGTCTCAGGTACTTTGTCTTCTTTGTTACTTTAATGTTGTGAAATGTAAAAGCCTCTGTGGGCTGTCCCGGGACACAAGCTCCATGGGTTCTTGGGCTGCCTCAGGTCTGAGGTCTGTCACCAGCTCTGTCCACCTTTTTGCAAAACACTGGTCTTTTTGTCTATCAGGATGTGAGTCCATTGCTCATATATCTGGCCGTTATATCCAAAAACAATATTTTCATTTTGGCTTAAGAGCCCAGCTCAACATAAACATCTGAGCTTTAAATGTTGCTCTAACAGTTTGACAGCTCTGGAGGTGTAGAGCTGGCTGCCAGCCAATCCAAATTTTTCTGCTTCTTTCTTTTACTATAAACAGGGCCTTTGAAGAACCGTGGATTCGCTGAATGAACAAATGAACTTGTTTACATAAAACATGCAGGAGGAAATTTCCACAGGGCCTCTGCATATCAATTCAGTCTGATTGTTGATGGGCCAGCCAAGAGGGAGACTGTTTTCCTAGACTAGACGGGTGGGACAGAGGGACAGGGAGGGACGGTGGCCTCCATCCCTAGCCAGAAAGCTCAAGATTCAGTGGTGGCCTGGGAAATTCTACACTGCTGCTCCCTCTGAAAAAATGGATTTTGGAATTAAGAAGGAAAGGGGAAAGGGTCAAAGCTCTAGGGTCTGTATTTTAGCAAAGGTATTGGGCACCTCTCTGACCCCAGATATGCACCCCGATTCTAGCGACTCACACTCATGGAAGAAAGTAGAAGCCAAGACATCACTCCGGATAGACTGGGGGGGGGGGTGATTAATGATGGTTTTAGGTCATTTGGGGAAAATAGAAGTCGCTTTTCTTGGGTTCCTGCCTGGGGCCTATGAATCATGTCTTGGTTAATAAAGAGGACTCTGCTGTCACTCTACTTGTTGGTGACAAGTCATGGGGGGGGGCAATGACAGGCTGTTGGTAGGTGGCTGGTTTGAGCCAGTGGAATGCAGAGCCTGGCATGCTGGTGGGAGGTGCAGACTCAGACCTGGGGATGGCAGGATGTACAGGGTGTGCTTGGGGAGGGGGGAAAGGGGGAGGAGATGGCTGGGGTCAGTTGCCCTGAGGCACTGGTGCTCCTGTAAGAATGCAGAGGTATCAGTCATGTGAGCATCTGGTTACTGATTCTGAAAATGGCCCTTCCTCCCTACTTCCCCCCATGAATCATGGAGCTTCTCTTGGGCTGGTGGTCAGCTAGTCTGATGGTGAAGAGCAGCATCTGCTGATAACTATGTAAACAAGCCTCCTATGAGGGATTACAATTCATCAGGATTTCTTCTGAATGGCTTAAATTCATACCTCTGGGGTATTAACTTCTGGGATATCAAGAATAAATCAGAGTTTAGGGGGAAAAGTAACCTCTCAAGGTCTCTGACAGGCTTCCTCTCATCCCCCCCCCCCTCCGTGTGCTAGACAAAAACAAGAGAACCCTAGTAGGAGCCAGCATAGAGGGCCAAGCCCCTTTTGAAACAATATCTAGTTTAATCACTGCAACAGCTAGATCAGGGCCAGTGCTGTCCTATCTTGCAGAGGGGAAACTAAGGCAGTGAAGAAATGAAGGTTGTAGCTGACCAAGGTTGTAGCTGGTGGGTGGAAGGAAAGCAATCTTTTCCTCCCTCCCTCCCTCTCTTATTCTGTCCCTCCTTCTCTCTCTCTCTCTCTCTCTGCCATTCTTGGGGCTTGAACTCTTTGTCTGGACACTGTCCCTGAGCATATTTTGCTCAAGGCTAGAGTTCTACTACTTGAGCTACAGCACCACTTTTGGCTTTTTCTGTGATTAACTGGAGATAAGAGTCTGATGAACTTTGCTACCCAGGCTGGTTTCAAACTGTGAGCCTCAGATCTGTCTCTTGAGTTAACTAGGACTGTAGGTGTGAGCCATCCGTGCCCAGCTATGAGAGCATCTTGTAGGGAACTCTGACCTGAACTGGTGACCAGGGCACTAACCCTGGTGATGAAGAGTCAGAACTGTGGGGCCATATTGTCCCCTTTCTCGGCTTCTTTCTGAGAAACTTTTGAAGCCATGGAAAGGAAACCCAGTTTTAGATCGCACATATCCATCCTTACTTAATGCTGCCATTGTGGAGGGTTCAAGCGGGAAGCATCTGTCCACAACTGGTTATAGATGGGATCAAATCTCACTGGCTGGGGGCTCAGGCCAGAGCTTTGGGCCTAGGAGCTAGGCCTAAGGAGACAGAAAATGCCAATCCAGCTTGCCAGGGTGCTGAAAGGTATGGAAATTCAAGATCACAGGACTGTTCTAGAGTACAACTTGTTCTGCCACTTCTTCCCTTGGTGCTGTCTCCTTCTAGAACTGTCTCGGGGTGGCTGAGAAGGGGACATGGAGATGTAGACTTGTGGGGAATTCTTGCTGGAGAGGCTCATGGCACAGAGACATAAGAGGTAACTGTATTTCACTGTTGGCTGGAACCCCAACTAGGGGTTCTGCGCATGGCAACTCAACTGTCACAGGCAAGTTTACCCAGACACTGCAAACTTTGTTCTGGAAATGCCTCCAAATGGGCCTTCCTCCAGTCACCAGAATGCCAAAGCCATTAGCAGATACTTTGCCATTTAACAGCTAAATGGCAGGTCTGTGGGAGACAGCCTTGAACCCTGTTTGCTTTTATGGGATGAAAACCATCTTCACTAAGTTCACCTTCAAAATATTTGCTCGTAAATGGGGGCAACTGTTTTCTCCTGACCACACTGAAGCTGGCAGCAAGCACTGGGCCGTGAACCTGCCCGCTGGTCTCCTTAGAGAAGCAATCCATCAGTAATACCAAACTGAACTGCCACAGTCCTGGCCAGGGCTGGCCTGGGACACCATCGAGGGAGCCAGCACTATAGAAATGTGCAACTAGTCTTGGCAGAGAGTGAAAGAGAGATGCCCACCCCAAACTCCAGCCCACAGGCAGTGCCTTTAATCAGCCAAACTTGGCCCAGTACCCCCAGACAGGAGAGTCGGGGGCTGGAAGGAAAAGGGTCCTGGTGACAGAGAAAGATGGGCAGGAGAAAGATGGGCCATGGATCTGAGGACAAAGGCACAGTGACCGGGTGACAGGTCCAGAGGCAGCACCAGGCAATTTAGATAATTTGGTTTTCTAGAAATGGGGCTGGCAGGGGAGAGCAATCAACATGAAAGTCCCTGCCCTTAATCTGATGAAAACTAACCTCCCTCAAGGCCAAAAGTGCCCCTAACGTGAGGTGAAAGTGAATGTGCTTAACTGGGGTGATAAAGTGCACATTTGTGGATTGTTGAAGGGTGGCCTGTCTTCAGCAAAAGTTGGGTTGAGTTATGGGAAAAATGAAGGAAGGAAGGAACGAACGAAGGAACAAAGGAAAGAAAAAAGGATTGTAGTTATACTTAAGCCAGGCATAAGTGGCACCTACCTGTAATCCCAGCACTTGGGAGAGTGAGACAGGAGGATTGTAAATTTGAGGATAGCCTGGGCTGCATACTAAGACCCTGTCTCCAAAAAACAAAATCAAGGACAAGAAGAGTAACTTGAACACAAGCACTACTGTCCTGAGACGGTGGGAATATCGAGCTGGCTACTGCATGACTAGCGTTAGGGCAGTACATACAGCATGGAGACACTGCACAAAGAGGTGATTTATACCCCTGGTGGGGTGGCATTGACAGGGACAAGCTCTTATCAACATTATTCAGAACTGTGTACCTATTATAAAAGCATGAATTGTTCATTTCTGAACATTTCCACTGAGGACCAGAATTGGCTGCTGATAACTACAGTGCAGGATGAATCCACAGGAAGGGGGGCGGGGGCGGGCGGGGGAGCCCCGTCCCCACTTCACACTGCCTTTTGGAGAACAAGCTTTGTTTGGGTACCAGGCGCATCAACATACATTCAGTAAACACCTTATGTCACAAATTGTACCAGGCTCCTCACTATCAGATCTGCAGATGGTTTCTGGGTGCAAAATATTTACGAATCTCATTTGGGTGACATACGGCCTGGGAGGCAGAAGAGCCACACGGCTGGGGGGGGTCCTTGCCACATGGCCCCTCCCTGCTGCCCCTTGGCCCAATCCTACCCACCCACTCCCTGCTATGGGTCTGGGATCAGAATGAGGCCAGGGAGGATCCTCCCGGGATCCTCAGCGGGGACCCCTGGCCCGGCCCGGGAACATCCTTTGACAACCGGCGACCCGTGCCCGCCAGGGCCGGAGGAGGCAGGACTGGGGTGGACGGCTCGCAGAGGTAGGGCCTGTTCGGAGGGATTGTGAGAACGTTCTAGAATCAGAGAATGGGGCTAGGTGCATACCTGTAAGGCTGGAGAGATGGCCGACTGAATGGTACGGGGGGGTCACACCGCCATAGAGCGGGATATGGGTAACTATCGCGAGACTTCGCGGTGCCTCAGACCGCCAGAGAGCGGGTAGGGGAAACGATCGCGAGACTCCGTGGAGGGTCACACCGCTAGAGAGCGGATGGGGGGAAAACATCGCGAGACTGCACGGTGGGGGGGTGAGGGGGGGTTGCTCTGCCGTAGAGTGGATACGTGAACTATCGCGAGACTCTGCGCGATGTGTGCTTGTGGTGCGTCGTGCGTCACTGTGGCCGGCGTGCGGGTGTGTGGCCGGCGACCGCGCGGGGTTCCGGGGTTCCGGGGTTCCGGGGCGGGACTCCCGCGCCAGGGCAGTGCGCGGCCTTGCTCCCCAGTGCAGCGGCCTACACAGGAAACAGAGCCGTGGTTCTGCCTGCGAGGCTCCTTCCAAAGGGAGATGAACGCCTCCAGGGGCCGGGGCGCCCCGCGCCTGCCGGAAACGCCGGCCGGGAGGTGACCAGGACCGTGAAAGGAACTCAGGACCAGCTGCAGCCTGAGCCAGGCGGATCCGGCCCCACCCCCGGGGGGAATGCCCGCCGTGGGCGCTGCACGGTGAAGGACCGTCCCTGGCTGCCCTGACCGCCCGCGAGGCCCTGCGCCCGGGGAGTGCGGACTAGAAGCCGTCCGCTCCTTCCTCAGCCCGTCCCTGCGCCATCGCTGCTGCTGTCTGGGCAGCTCATGCCCGGGAAGGCACTTCTGCCCCTTGAAGATTCACAGTGTTTCCTATGCATGACCAGCTAGAGAGGCAGCCGACTCCTTCCGTTGGGACTCAGATAAAGGCATCTGCTGCTTGTCCCAGCACTGAGGGTCAAATGATCCATCCAGACATCCATAGGCAGGCAACCTGGATGTGGTGGCACCATGTCCTTGGAGATGTGATAGTCCTTGGCCACTTGTAGCTTAAGCTGTTGAGCACCCACTGTGTGCCCACCATGTTCTAAGTGAGCACCTACTGCTTGCTTGCCACGTTCTTTTATTTTTATTTTTTGGGGTCCGGTCATGGGGCCTGAACTCTGGGCCTGGGCGCTGTCCCTCAGCTCTTCAGCTCAAGGCTAGCGCTCTACCACTTGAGCCACAGTGCCACTTCCGGCTTTTTTTTTCTTTTTGCTTATGTGATGCTGAGTAATCGAACCCAGGGCCTCAGGCATGCAAGGCAAGCGCTCTACCACTGAGCCACCTTCCCAGCCCTTGCCTGCCGCATTCTAAAGGCTTTGCTGTATTGACTCATCAAGCAGTAGGCCCACTAGGTACATGGTGTCATCCTCCACTGGTTGGTGTCACCACCCATGGGCTACAGAGAGAGATCTCATCTATAAATGAATGAATGAATGAGTAAATAAATAAATAAGCTAATCCCGACTAGAATGTCAGCGTTCAAATCCTAGCTCTTCCAGCAAGGTACCGTGTAACTGGACAAATTGCTGTCTCTCTGTACCTTGGTGACCTCACTTATAAGTAGGTACCTCCCCTAAAAGGACTTGTGGGTTCACTGAGGTAGTGCTGGACACATTGTAGGCACCCTTCTAGGTTGTTTGTTTTGTTTGTTTGTTTCAGGTTTAAATCTATCCCAGCCAGAGTGGGGTTGGGAGTGTGTGTGGGGGGAACCTAAGCCTAAAAAATGTGGTCCCTGAGCTGAGCCAGAGCTGCTCCCACTGATCACCAGTGGCTCTCCAGGAGGGTTGGGCACTGGGTTGTTTTCTAGCAACTCAGAATGTGGCCTCAACCTCAGACCGCAAGGAAGAGGGGCAAAGAAATGAAGCAAACTAGCAAACCCAATACTGTGCCTGCACACAGTGCTTGCCCTGCAGAGCCAGGCCTGGCAGCCACAGGTGCTGAGAAACAAACACACTGTGTCCTCCTTGGGCTCGGGGGTAGGCGGAGGGGGTGGGGAAGAGAGCTAGGAACTGAAGTATCATTGAGAGCAGATCTTGGGGCACCTGCTGGAGCCCATGCCCAAGGACAGAGGGAGTTGTTTGTTTGTTTTTTTCCCCTGAGCTTGACCCTCCTTTACAAAGTAGAAAATTCTTGCTTAAGAACTGAGAGGATTTGAGCACCCCTGGCTCATGCCTGTAATACTAGCTACTCAGGATCCTGAGATCTGAGGATTGTGGTTCAAAGCCAGCCTAGGCAGCAAAGTTCATGAGACTCTAATTTCCAGATAACCATAAGAAAACTGGAAGTAGAGCTGTGGCTCACAGTGGTAGAGCACTGGCCTTGAGCAAAAGAGCTCAGGGACAGAGCCCAGGCCTTGAGTTCAAGCCCCACAATTGGTGAAAGAAAAAGCAAGCAAGAAAGAACTGAGACTGGCAGCAAGTGTGGTGGAGCATGCCTTAATCAGAGTATGGGGGAGGCTGAGGCTGGAGGATTCTGAATTTGAGGCTAGGCTGGGCTACACAGTGAGGCCTTGTCTCAAGACAAAACTGGAAGCAAACTTGAGGCTAGGGGACTCCTGGGAGAATGGGGCACTCAAACTCCCTTCGCTCCACACTGAGATTGCTTAGCACAGAGCTAGATTTCTTTGCAGAAAGTAATTGACAATGGCACAAGGGCCAACTTGCAGTTCCAGGCACATGGCCCTGCTGGGGGCAGCCCAGGGACCCGTGTCCTCAACGTGGCTCTGGGTGGGACATCAGGGGCTCCACTAGGTGACGAGGACAGCTGCATTCGTGTGTGTGTAGCCATCAGCATCCACTTTCTAAACTGCATACTCCCTGGGACCTTCATGAGTCTGGACCATCCAGAGGGTTGAGGCAGGAGGGCCTACTGGAGGAGGTGGCTGGATGCTTGTGCTGGAAGCATTGGACTGGGGGGGTGATGTCAGCTCAGGGAGAGGTCTCCTGGCCTGCTCTGGGAGATGAGGGCGTGAGGATGTTTGCCCAGCAAGCGGCCAAGGCCTGTGTGGCCCTGTCACAGGTGCTGCACTGCCAGGCTGGCCACATGGAGGTGTTGTTCAGTTCTGCCTGTCACTGTGGTCAGGGTGCCACAGCCCCAGCTCCCACCCAGCCTACCTGGGGACTGCCCCCTGGGGGCTGTGACACCTGTACCCCACCTCCTCTAAGGCAGGGGTCACCAGGGCCATGTCCCCACGTCTTCTGAGGCAGGGCCACGAGGGGACCCAAGGAGTAGTTGTGGCTAGCAGTCAGTGTGCAAGGAAGGCCAGAAATTGGGATTATTTTACACGAAAACACAAATTTCCTGCAGGCTCACACAGTTGTCGATTCTTCCAGGAAGGGGTATCTGGAATTGGGGTTCCCGGCACAGTTGGGGTGAATTCACAGCAGATGTCTGCACAGGACTGGGGCTGGCAGAGTCACCCACCCACCTATCCCCGGGGACAGACAACCCCCACCCTGGCTACTCTCTAAATGAACAAATGTGGCTGCAGGATCCCTCCCTGCCCCCCCCCGCTCTCCCCCCCCCAACCCATCTACCTCTTATACATGCTTCTTGTTGCTCTCTCAAGCCACCCAGGGTGACTTTCGGGGCCTTGGCACTGAAGCCACAGCTGGCCGCAGCATGTTTAACCGTGCAGGTGGAAGGAGCATAGGTAGCCGAGTGGTCCTCAGAGCTCCATCAAGGCTCCCGCCCCCCTTCCCCCCTCCGCCCTGCACCCCGTGTCTTTTTGTCTAGATAGCCAGGAGAGACACCCGGGCTCCCCATGATGCCTGGCAAATTTGCTTATAGTGTTTGCATTCAAAGAAAAGCTTGGTGAAGACAAAAGCTTGGAGGCCCGGCTGCCTGTGGAGGTTGCCCGGCTGGCTGGTAGGTCTCCATGGAGACCAGGGCACAGCTGGACCTCCTCACCTCCCAGGGCTCTGGCTCTGAATCCACAATGCTGGGCCTGGGCCTTCTCAGGAGAGCCCCTCCCCCATGGAAGCGCAGCACCCCTTCCCCCTGCAGGGACAGAAGGAGGGGGTGTTGGGCCTCTCCAGAAGAGGTAACCTGGGAGACAGGACAGAGAGGGCTAGACACAGGATAAACTCTGGGGAGACCACAGTGCACAGTGTGTACAGCGCCTTGAGTCCTGTGTGTTTGCAGTGAGGGTTGGGGACAGGGCTGACTGTCTGTCTGTCTGTCTGCTTCACCTATGAGCACAGTCAGAGCCGGATGTCTGGGAATTGAACAAGAAGGGATTGGAGCTTATTGAAATGGGGCTCGCGGCTGGCCCGGGCCCTGCTCCTGTGCTCTGTGCTTATTGCACATCTGGATCTCTGGGCCTGGCTCACGTTCAAGCTCTCACCGCCCTGCAGACAGAGACTGCCCCTCTCGGCTTTGAACATGGCTCCCCCGCTCTGAGCCACGCTTCTCCGTGAAGCACTCTGTGTCTGCCGGTAGAGCTGGGCTTTTGTTGGGTGCCTGCGGAAGCTGTGGCCTGAGTTCCCCCCTGGCCATGGCCAGTACGGGTGACATATCCTGAGTGACTGTCCCACTGGCACTGTCCCTAGGACCTGCTCCAGAGCCACAGCCAAAGCCCGTCCTGATTGAGCAATGCACTCACACTATCGGGCCGCATACAGGATGCAAAGGCCCTGTGGTCAGGGACTTGGGCTCTGACGGGCGATGCCTTTCTTTGATGTCCCCTAATTAGCCCTGGGAGAGCATGTGATGGTATTCTTGCTGCTGCTTTCTCCCTGGTGCGGTGGCCAGCGACTCTGCAGGTGAGTTTCAGAGTCCCCATGGGGTACTGTATGTACGGGAAGCATGTGTACTGCGCCATAAAGGGGCCTGCCCCTGCCCATCACAGAAGGTCTCAAGCTGGCCTTTCTGAGGTTCCCATCTGAGAAAGTGGGGTTTTGAAGTGCAGCCTGTAAGACCATTGTCACCCCTTCTGTAGCCCAGACCTTGACTCCCAGGCCCAGGGCAGTCCTCTTCCTCCAAGAAGCCTGCCCTGATACACACAGCAGTACCCACTGAGGTGTGCATCCCTCTCCCTCCTCTGCTTCTTCTCTTCCTCTGTCTCCTCTCCCTCTACTTCTCCTCTCCTCCTTTGGTCCCTCCTCCTCCTCTTCTCTTCCTCTTCCATCCTTCCTCTTCTTCCTCTCCATTTTCTTTTCTTCTTTCTCTCTCCTTCCTCTTCTCCCTCCTTTCCCTCCTCTATCTCCTCCTCCTCATCTACATCCTTCTCTTCCTGTCTGTCTGTCTGTCTGTCATGTTCTCTCTCTCTCTTTGCCTACCCCCTCTTTTTGCAGGGATGGGGCTGGAACCACAAAACAGCTTTCTTCATTAGTTTATTGAAACAGTCTTGTTCTGTGGCCAGACTTGCCTCAAATTTGTGAACCTGCTGTCTCTGCCTTCCAAGTGCTGGGATTACAGGCATGAACCACCAGTCTGGCTTTTTTTTCTCCTTCCTTTTGCTGAGCACCCTATGTATACTCTAGCAGGGCTACCAGCCTTGTGAAGTGCCCCTGCATGTTCCAGCCCCTTCCCCACCCCGAGGGGCCTCTCCCCGGAGACCCAGTGTGGCCCATGGTGCTGTGCCTTCCTCTCAGCGCCCAGGGCATTTCCATTTTGTGCAATGTTCGGGTTCCATGTTGCTATGGAGCACGCCCCCTCCCACTTGAGGCATACGGCTGGTTGCAGGAGCCTTTATTCTGTCCATCTCTCTGTGATTTGGGGCAGCCTTGCTGGGATTAGCTCACTTTTGCTCCACTGTGACTTGCAGGGAAGGGGACTCAGGAATCTTCTGGAGCTCACAGCTTCCTGAGGATGCTGAAGCCAGAAGCTCGACTCCTGGCTCTCCCCATCTCTGTGTGGTGCCGTTTTCCATCTGTCCATCCCTGTGTGGTGTGGTCCTCCATCTCTCCACCTCTGCATGGTGTGGTCCTCCACCTCTCCATCCCTGGTGTGGTCTTCCCTCTCTCCACCCCTGTACAGTCTTCATCCTCATGTAGATCAGTTTTGTGTGTCATTTCCTGCACAGCTTTAGGGAAGCCAAGGCCAGAGCCAGCACGCATCACAGGAGAAGCAGCAGCTGGAGTCTAGAGCAGGTATGAGGGCTCCAAGCCTGTGCCCTCAGTCCTTCAGCCAGGCCCCTAGGCCTCTCCTCTCTGGAAGGAATGGCTGCCCTCAAGCCAAGCACATACCAGTTGCTCAATAAATGCTTATGGATTCGACTCTCAAGCTCCCTAGCTGAGTGAAAGGGAAGATGGGCCCAAAGAAGGGAACAGGAAGCTTTCGGGGACCATGGTTGGCCTGGCTAAGGAGGTCCTGCACTGCACCTGCCTTCAGCAGCCCAGCGTGGCGTTTCCATAGTAACCACACATCCCAGATTCAGCGAGTGTCTTCCCCACAGCTGGGAGCTACTGGGTTCCAAGCACTCCTCTTCCATAGGCAGGAGGAAAAGCTGAACAAAAGTCCACAGCTGGGGGACAGGGAAGAACGGCTGCCATCTGGGCATGAGAGCCAGGTCTGGTGGTCTGGCAGGAAGCGAGGCGATGGGCCGGTAGTGAGGAAGAGGAAACGGTGCAGCCTCCAGCCTTGTTGGGTGGTGTGGGGTTAACGGCAAGTCCCTGCAGATGGCCCGGTCCTGAGATGGCAGAGCGATTTCCTTCCTTCACAGGTCCCACAGCCACACTGGAGTGGAGAGAGACGGCAGCCTCAGAGCATGTGGAAAGTGGATCTGTGGCATGGATGCAGCCAAGCCCAAGCAGGGCTGGGGCTGTGAGGGTGAAGAGGGCTACAGTCACCTTGTCTCACAGACAGGGGGCGCTGGTGGCAGAAGTGCAGGCTACAGGCCTTTCCTAGCCAGGACAGTGGGAAGAGTTCCAAGATGGCCCGAAGTACCCATAGGTAGTCTTCAACATATGGATGTTGAGAGATGCAATTCAACCCACAACACAGTGGCGACTGCCTAGCCCCTGACAGGCCCAGGATGGAGACTTTCCCACCAGAAACATCCATCAAGCGGAGGTTGGGGGAACCTGGGATGGGCTGGGGTCCTGGTGTGCCAGTCATGAGGCACAGAATGATGGGTGGAGGCCACAACCCTATTTGGAAAGGTCACCTTGGTTCCTGAGAGCTGTAGATTGCAGCGTAATGCAACCTGTTCAGCCTTACGTAAGCTCCTGGGGCCTCTTTTGTTGTTGTTGTTGCTGCTGCTGTTGCTTTGGTGGCACCAGAGTTTGAACTCAAGCCCTGGCCTTTGTTAGACGGGCATTCTACCACTTGACCACACCCCCATCCTTTTTTGCTTCTATTATTTGTCAAATGAGCTCTCATTGGGCAAATGCAGGTCACATGACCACCACCCTACCCTGCCTTGTGATGGAAGCCAGGCATGGATGGGACAGGTTTGTCTTCTATGTGGTCCATGGACCCATCTAACACAGGTAGACTGAGTAGAGTGGAGGGGTGAACCCCAAAGGGCATGGGGTGCCATCACCAGACTTTGGGGGAAATGGGAGGAGAAATACTGGACAATGAGAAGGACGCAGTGTCAATAATACAGACCCAGGACTTCCTGGCAGGAATCCCAGCTCCCGGAGACCTGTGCCCCTTTCCTAGCCGAAGCACAGCTGCTTGAATTCATTTCTCACACGGAATTTGTCAAGACAGCACGTCGTTCGTTAGGAAGAAGGATGAGCCAGCAACGCCGCTGGATCCTAATGGCTTAAAAATGACGCCTCATCTCCTCCGTCTGTTTACGGATTACTTTTCCTCCCAGAGTTCAGCTCCGTACGAGAAGTATTAATACCTTATTTCTCAGGGGACCGTGCAAGGCTGGAGTTGGGATTGATTGTGTGCAGAATAAAATAATTTGCTTCTTATCAGCATCCTCCAAAGGAACTTGTTTGCAGCCAGTGAAGACTCGGGAGGAATAAGCACTTAGCTTTGCCTCCGTCCCTCATCCATGCCTGTCCCCCCGCCTCCCTCCATGGGCCCCTAAGTCAGCCCTGTCCTCAGTCCCGCTCAGCCAGCAATAAGCATCACTCTGAAATCATAAGCATGGAGTTATGGGGCTGTCACCTGTGCTGGTGGCTCCTCCAGGGCCAAGAGAGAGTGAGACTGAAGAGCTGGAGGTAGAGGCCTCCCAAATCCTAACTCCTGGAGTCTTCTCTGCGCCTGGTCCTCTCTGTTCCCTGGAGCTGGCGGCCGCCTGCTGATCTACAGACTGCTGGTGCGCCATTCGGTTTCTAAGAAATAAATGTCCCCCCGATGTAGTCATGGGGAATTTCCACATGAAAGTCTGCATTTTATCCTTTTCTTAGGGGGTGCAGGGGAAGAAAAGTAAGAGCCTTGCACTTGGCTGAAGCTGAGTTGTGGTGTCTACCTCAACTCTTCATTTTGTCCCCAGTCCTCAGTAGATCCTGGAGTCTTTCCACTGGGCTGCCTGCCCAGTTGGTACCACCTGATGAGTCTAGATGTGCAAGAGACCCAACAGACACGGGGCCTTGTTCAACACGGTAAAGAATATCAAGACGGCAGCAGGAGACCTCTAAGCCAATCTGGATGTTTGTGAGCATGCTCAGTGCAGTTGCTCAGGTTGTACACCTGTGCAGGCAGCAAGAGCAGGCAGCAGTAACCATCTTAGGCCAACCTACCACCCGTGCACCCCACCCCAAGTGGGTGTTGGTGGAATGGTGGCAAGAATTGAGCCAGCAACCTACAGCACAGAGGCTCAGTCTTGATCCTCCTAGCCAACCCTGACTCTTGAGACCCGATTCCTCCCACAGAGCGGTTAAGTCACCTCCCAAGATTGCACAACTGGTGCATGCTCGAACTATGCTATGGACCCTCCTAAACAGCTCCACAGTAATTTTATCAATCACCCCTCAAGCCAACAAGTACCAGAGAGCATCTGAGTTACACCTCACACCTATTCATTCCTCAGTCGTCCCACCAGGACAATCCTGTCTCTACCTTTACACCAACACATCACAGGTGACACACTATAGCTTATGTAACTTGTTCAAGGCCATACAACCCATGAGTGGCAGAGCATGGGTTTGAACCATGAAGACCATTCTAGAACCCAAGGCCAGAAGCCCCGTTCCCTATGACTTCTGCTGGAGGAGGAAGTTTATAGGTGAGGGTCTTCTTGCAGGCACTCTACTATCGAAGCCCCGCCCCTCCATAATTTTGTGAAGCTCTGCCCCCACCCCTGTGATTCCTGGAGAATAGAAGAGGTTGGGCCCCTCACCCCCCCCCCAGGCTGGCCAGGAGGTCCAGTCATCTTACACAAGGAGGACAGATGGACCGCTGGAATCCCCAACCTCAGAGTAATCAGGGTTGGAATGGGAGCCTGATTACCTGCCCCGGGAACATTGATTTATAGGCAATTTTTCCTCGCCTCCAAGACTGGATTGCAGCTAATTTCCCAACAGTCTTAAATCATGTCCCACATGCCGCAGCAAGGAAACTTGAGGCACCTTGTGTCCTGGGCCTCCCGCACTCCTCCCCAAGTTGATTAAAACACCGGCAGACTGGCGGGTGAGGTAGGGCAGGGGCTGGGTAGGAGCTGGCAGCGTCATTTATCCAGAGATGGTGCGGGCCCACACACGGCTCACTTAATTTCATGTTTGGTTGCTGATGGGTTTTCATTTATAGATAATATAAACAGGTTGACAGGCCCCTAATTAGCTGATTTGTGATCCTCTGGGAACAAACGGTTATTAATATTCATAAACAATTGTAACACGTAGGCAAATGCCTGGCTCTGCCGTGATCATAACATGTCTTTCCTCTGCCGTGGGCCTGAAACTCCTGATGTGTCTCTAGCCCATGGCTGCCAGAGAACACAGCTGCTAATGGTCCCTCTGTGGGACCCAGTTGATCTCTTCTGGTGGAATTACCACCAATGACTGCTGCCTGGACGTCTCCCAACCCTTTCTTCTCCCTGGGTGTCCCTGGCTTGGCTGTCCTCCAGTTCTTCCTTTGAATCTCCCTCCTCTTCTAGGAAGTCTTCCAGGATTGATCTCTCTCCACAGGGTTGTCTTACTTCCTAGGTGCCGTGTGATTGTTTACACGGGGATTTGCTAGTTAATGCTTTTAGATTCTTTTATCCAAGAATGTTCCGCCTCATGAACTTCTCGGCGAATCAGAGACAAATCTATTTCTTCCTTTTGAAGTAGAATCCTATTTTATGCAAGTCAGCCGCACCGTGAAAATTAAATAAAATAACAACCAAGGCAGCAATTGTAGCATCTCCTGAGCTCCTCAGGCAACACATGGAGCCTTCTCCGGCTTCTGTCCATTCACTGTTCCATGGCAGCCCCATGAGGCGGGACACAGAGGTACAGAGACTAAATAGCAGGTCCAGTTTCCTTACCAACTCACCTACAGGTGGGGGCGTGGCTATCCTCAGATTTGCATTCATCTGAATATTCAACATGTGATGATTAGCATGTACTGGCTCCTGTATTTGTTGTGTGCCTATCTGGTACAGGGGCCTGGTCACCCCGACTGTGAGCGTGGCCCTGAGAGGGCTGAAATGTTTGTAAGAAGTGCCAGCTCACGGGCTGGTTGGGAACAAGGACCTGCATGCTGGCTGATTGTCCTCACTTGGGAGATGTTGGAAAAGTCATTCCTAACATTTCCCAGCAGACATGACCAGAGAATGTGTGTCAACAGGGATGACATCACCCTAGCCCTGGCTGTAGACATTCATGTCACCACTCAAGAGGGGACGGGACAGCTGGCCTCAGTGGCAGAGGCTGGGGACGCTGTTAAATGGCTCTTCTAGGACCAGGATAATGCTACAGCTGACTTACTCACCCTGAATGTCACCAGTACTGGGCTAAGGAACTGGCCTGGACACCTGAAATGGATTTGAAAGTACCACAGAAGCTGGACACCAGCAGCTCATGTCTGTAATCCTAGTTACTTGGGAGGCTGAGATCTGAGGATGGTGGTTTGAAGCCAGCCTGGGCAGGAAAATCTGTGAGATTCATCTCCAATGAACCATCAAAAAAGCCAGAAGTGGAGCTGTGGCTCAAGTGATAGAGCACTCGCGTTGAGTGAAAAAGCTCAGGGACAACACCCAGGCCCTGACTTCAAGCTCCAGTACCAGCACAATAAACAAAACAACGAGGCATGAAAATAAAACAGGTCCCAGTTTAACTCCACAATCACCTCCCAGGTGTGGAAGCTAGTGATGGGTGTCTACATACCTCGCCTCAGGTGCAGACCCCTGCGATCCTCGGTGGGGGGCCCCACCTCTGCCTGCACACCACTGAGAGCAGGGGAGCCAACGCTGGCTTCATGTGTAGCGCTAAGATACAGGGCATGTGTCCGCCGCATAAACCTGTCCTAGCTGTCCCGCACAACGGCTTAGGATTTCATTTGCTCTTCCCACCGCGCCTTTGAAAACCCACAGTACAGATCATCCTCCTTCCTTCAGCAGGTGGAGAAATGAAGCCCAGAGAGTTAAAGGACCTCTTAGACACACAGCACTTTAGACCCAAGCAGGGCTCCCACACCAGTCCTCGGAGTCAACTAATGATCTCTCGGCCTGAACTGAACTGGAAGCTGCTTTCAAAGAATTTGAACCCAGGACTTAATTGGAGCAGGTCCCAACCTCACCCTGGGCCAGCGGCAGTGGCTCTTTCCTGGGCCCCCCCCCCCCGCAGGTTGGTGGCTGCTCTGCCCCAGGCTTACATCAAAAGCATTTTCTGGGCTTGTGAGCCTCTCCTAAGTGGTCATTTTGTTGGGTGAAGCAGCGTGGAGGCCGTGCATCTCTGGATGGAGAGCAAATTGAAGGCTGCTCAAAAGGCATTTACCCTCTCTGGCCGCCCCCTTGGGGGCTGAGCCTGCGCGGGGACAGCAATCGGCTGCCTCTCGGTGCGCTCTTCTGGCCCTCCAGAACAAAGGTTAAAAGGAAAGCAATTTTTGAGAAAATAACTGGAAGATGAGATGAAATTGCTCCTGTTTTGCTTTGTGCTCCAGCCAAGAGGCGGGGACCAGAGGCCGTCGGGAGCGGGAGGGGCCCGGCTGAGCCCTTGCCCATCCCCCCAGGAGGCAGGGTTGGGCTGGGGATGAAAGCCCCTGGCAGGCATGACCCCTGGTCTTATTCAGCCTCAGGGACTTCAGCAAAGAGCAGGGCAAGCAGATGGGATGATGGAACGTTCTCTGAGGTTCTTTCAGAAAAGTCATCTCCTCATTCTCCCCTGGGAGCAACTGTGGCCAATATGTTTATTTGTTTGTTCCCTTTTGAGACAGCAGCTGGCTATGTCACCCAGGTTGGCCTCGAACTCAAGATAACTCCCATCTCAGACCTCTGAGTGCTGGGATTGCAGGTGTGTGCCACCATGCCTGGCTTGCTTTCAAGCCTTCTAGCTGCAGCTGTCAGATCTAAGTTTCTCTGTCTTTGAAGCCTATGCAGGTGCAGCGGGAAAAGGAGAAGTCATCAAAATGTTACTGCTGGGGGCGGGAGGGGGGGCGAGGAGGGGAGAAGAGGGGGAGATTTAGCTACCCGCCCCCAGCAGGAATTCTGCAGTGCTGACCTCAGTTCTACTCTCAGTATGGAGAGCACCCATGGTAAGCTTAGGCACAGGTGCCTGGCCTGCCAGAGCCCCACAATTTCCCCCTTCCCTCCCCCTTCTCTCCCCCGCATCCCCTGCAACCAAGGTGTATACCTCTGAGCAGGATGCCAGGATTGACTCTCATGAGAGTCTACTCTCTGGCTCCCCTGTTTTGCAGGAAAGGGTGAGGCTACAAACTCTGCAGGCCCGGGCAGTGCTCATTTGCTTATTGAACTGCGGTGTGTGCTAAATGGATGCTAAAGATGCTCATGCCTGTCGTCTTAGCTACTCAGGAAGCTGAGATCCGGGAATCTGATTTGAAGCCAGCCCTGGCAGGAAAGCCTGTGAGACTCCTCCAAATAATCACCAAAAAGCCAGAAGGGGAGCTGTGGTGGTTCAAGTGGTAGAGGAGCAGCCTTGAGAGGAAAAAGCTCAAGGACCAGTGCCCAGGCCCGGAATTCAAGCCCTAGTACCGCTGGGGATTGAACTCAGAGCATCTCACATATGAGGCACGTGCTGTATTCCACTGAGCTCCACCCTAGCCCGACCTTTATATCATGAACTTGAACTTAACAACTTTAAGGAGATTAGGTAGGGTATTCATTCAACTCAACAAATGGGGAATGAGCACCGACCAAGGGGTCACCTTGTGGATCTTGATCCTGGGCAGCAGGGGAGGGGTCTCGGTGCCATGGCTCCTGGGAAGGCCCCAGGGAGGGGTCTTGGGTGCCATGGCTGGGATGGGGAGGGCCACAGCCCTGAAGTAGAAGTCTGACCCCCTCAAAACCCCATCCTGTCCTTCTGCTGTGAATCACCGCCAAGTGCCAGCATCCATGCCCACTCCCGCCTTGCCTGGCTCCTCATGCTACCCGGCTCCACCATTCCAGAGACCATTGCTACGTTTCTTCTGCGTTTGGTAACCCAGGGATGGGTCAGCAAGCCCAGAGAGAGAGACAGAGACAGAGACAGAAAGAAAGAGAGCCAGAACAGAGGCCAGCCCAAATCCTTGTGGCTGCTTTCCTCCCCCCCCCTCCCCCGCTACACAGCACATGCTGTGACCCTTGGCACAAAGCAGTCTTCGCACACTGGCAGCTGAGTTCTTCCTTGCTCCCCAATCAAAAGGGGCACCCCCAAAAGACCCTTGTGGAGAAGTACCACTCCCCCTGGCTGTGATGCACCTCCTCACCCCCACCCTGGGGCTTCCTGGGAATGCCTAAGGGATGGGGGCTGGGTGGAAGATCCCCCCTCACCCCCAGTTCCCAGCAAACCTACGCTTCTCCCCCCACCCCCCACAATTTCCCATGAATGTGCCTGTCTAAGTTCCTCATGTAACTGAGTCCTGCAGAATTTCTCCTGGTGACTGGCTGATTTCCCCAGACATAATGCCTTCAAGGGTCACCCATGTAGCATAGATTAGCATTCCCTCCCCTTTTGGAGGCTAAATAATATTCCCGTTGTAGACACAGGCCATGTTTTCTTCACCTCTCTGTCAGTGGACATAGTTTGTTTCTATCATTTGCACATCACAAATATTATTGTGAACATGGGTATATAAATAATCCCCTCCCCCAAGCTTCTTAAATCACTTCATTGGGATATATTTCCAGAAGTGGAATTGCGACTGGGTGATGGTCTTGATTAGATATCATCCCAGGCGCTTGATGTCTTGAACAAAGAACTGAGCACAACACACAGAATAGTGGGAGAAGCACAAGTAATGAGATACTAAAGGGGGACGTACTGGGGCTTGGGAGCAGCCTGAGCAAGGGGGGCCCAAGGTCTTGAGGAAGGGCATCTGGGACAATTTAATTGGTTTGGGCTGAGGAGAGGATTGGAGGTTTCCTCTGACAGGAGGGGTTCTTTGCGATGGGCAGTTTTGAGTGGCAGGTGGTAGTTATAGAACAGTTTTACAGCACATTTTGTAATGATATTAATAACATGCAGTGCATACACATAAGGCATCAGTTAGAGTCTCTGAATGGTCACTGAAGAGCAGCTAACTGCAAGGCTCTGCCTGGGCCATCAAGTTTTAGTTGTATGTGAAACAAGCGTCCTTGTTATAGTCACTTAGCACCCATTTGTCTGGGTGACAAATGTCTGAGGGACATTCGTCTAGTCCTGTGGTGAAGAATTAGGGAGGGGGGCCTGGGACATTTATGGGTACCCACAGATCCTATTTTGTCTACCTCTTCAGAATTGCTAAATATATAGTAATTCTGTTCTCTTTTTCATCCTTTTTGATGTTGGGGAAAAATCCTTGCACGTGCGAGGTAAGTGATATTTCTACTTTTTCCATAACCAGCTCACCATTTTACATTCCCACCAGGAAGGGTACAATGGTTCTGATTCGCCGCATTCTCACCAGCATTTGCTATTTGCCTTTTCTGTTTGCTCATTTCAGTAACAGCCATCCACAGGGTGTGAGGTGGTGTCTTAGTGAAAGGATACTCCTAATTTCCCTTACAATCATTTTCATCGGTTTTTATTGGCATAGCTTCCTCGGAGAAATGTCTACTTGAGACTTAGAGTCTTCCATGATCCATTTATTCCCTTGTGTATTCTTCTATTCAGCCAACATTTCTTATGCATCTCCTATGTGTCAGGTGTTGTCTGTGTATTATAGATATGCCGATAGCTGAGACAAAGAAATCAAAGAAATGAACTAGACGCTAAACAATCATCTCCGTGGAGCTGCTGATCCTAAGCTGCTTAGAACATAATCCTTACTTCCGATGACTTTTGTGACTGACAGTGCAATAAAATCATGTCTTCTACAGCCACAACAGAGAGGACATCACCAGCCTCTCAGGCTCTCACTCTCCCTTTCCCGATCTTCTTCCATCCTCCCTCCCCGGCCATTTTGTCTCCCCTCCGCCATCTTGTCTCCCACCTCCCATCTTCCCAGTCTTTGTATTTCAATATTAGGCCTTGGCCTTCTGCCTGTGGGAATCGTGTGTGTGTGTGTGTGTGTGTGTGTGTGTGTGCATGTGTGTGTACTTCTCAGTCCAGTGGGCACCTCTGTGAAGAAGCTGCCATTGCTCGGTGAGAAAATGGTGACTGCTACATTGATTAGAACTCTTCGATGGATCAAAAGAAATACAAATAGATAGAACTCAAATGTTTATACATGGAAGACAGAGGCCTAGAGTGAATTTGAACAGTCAGACACTAGACTGGTTGAAAAATAACAGGTCATTATCTGTCTACGTCTGGAAGCTTCTTCTGATAGAGAAGGAGGTTCTCTCAGCAGCGGCCAAACAAGTCTTCTGTGTCCTTAGGAAGAGGAGAACAGGCCCTGATAAGCACTCGCTTCTTCTCCAGGGCCCATCTCCACACGTTCACTGGGGACACAGGAAGGCCTGGGGCTTAGAGCTGGCAGCATTGCGGCCCCCTGGAGCGAGGGATGAATTTCATACCTCACTGACTGACCCGCCTGGACAGGGCAATAGGGGAGGGCAAACCTGGGGGGCTGCCAGCCCTGTCTACCTCCACCAGGGGCTCCTTAGTCCTCCATGTCTGGTGCCAAGTGCTCCATGCTCCAAACAGATGGGCTCTGTTAGCTGTGGGTGAGCAGGCCAGGGGCCGGATCCATCACCAGGCTGTGATGGATGATGGCTGGAGCTGGGACTGCTAGCCACAAAGACTCAAATGTGTTGCAGTGGCACATGGCTCCCAGGCAGGGATGGGCCAGGCCAAACACTCAACAGGGCATTTCTCACCTGTGCAGAAACATCCAGGGTGTTGTTGTCGTCATTGGGAGCTGGTTGTATGATACCCACAGCCTGGCACATGAAATTAGCATTCTACAATGGCCTTGTGTGTGTGTGTGTGTGTGTGTGTGTGTGTGTGTGTGTGTGTGTATGTGTATGCACACACGCTCACGCGCGCACAGGCATGAAAATCCTGGGGCTTGGACTCAGGGCCTGAACACTGTCCTAGAACTTCTTTTGTTCAAGGCTAGCACTCTACCACAGTACCACTTTTTCTGAGTAGTTTATTGGATGTTCCTGGGCTGCCTTTGAACCACAATCCTCAAGTCTCAGCCTCCTGAGTAGGTAGGATTGAAGGTGTGAGCCACCAGCACTCAGCTTATAATGGCCTTCATGATCTGCTTAGTGTATTACTCCCAAGGCTGTGAGGACTTTGAAGATATGGCGCTGCGGATATGGATCCGGGTTTATGTGCTCTTCCAGGCAGGTGATTATTGGTAATAGGGAAGCTCTCCAGTCACAGCCCTTTGCCAGTGTCAGAAAGGCCTTGATTGGTCTCTCACAGAAGGTTGATTAGCGATTGATCAATTTTTGATGGAAAGAGTAAGGAGTTAAAAGAATCACTTTCCCGGGAGGGAATAATATGCTAATCATACTGAAAAGAAGGATTGCAATTCTAGGGCTAATTCCACTTATAGGAGGCTAAGTGAGATATTTTGCTATCGCGGTGTCTATGATGAATTGTCAAAATATTTTGAAGTTAAGCAATAATTTGATATCTATTAAAATTCTCTCCTTGAAAGTCTGTTCAATGCACACAGAGCATCTAGGACAAGCAAGCCAGTGTCAAAACACTCATTTTCTATCATCTTATCCCAGCTCTCAGGCTAAGAAAGGGCTGTTATAAATTGACACATGTCACAAAACTCAAAACACAGGCATTTTTCAGGAAGGAAGTGGCGATCGTGGAGGACACCGTCCCCCAGGGTGACTTTCATACTAAGGGCTGTGGAATTCCAAGTAGAATGAAAAAAAAAATCTGGATCAAGGTGAGATTTGGACAGAGTCTTGAGGATCAAGACTACCCTAAATGTCAAGGGTGGGTCTCTGGGAGAGAAGAGGGCTCCTAAGAAAAGGCTGGGGGACATTGTGTCACTGGACCCCAAGCCCACTTTGAGGATTATGGGACTCCAAAGCCAGTATGATCATCTTTCATATTTTCTTACTAAAATAAGAAAGCAAAGATGACAGAGGGAAAAGAAAATCAGTGGCTGGGTTCTAAGCCCCTCCCCCTGACACTGGAGTTCCATGGAGTTCCATTTAATTCCTCTGCAATTAGATGTGACAACACACATGAGGTTTTGCCAGCCAGGGGTTTCACAGTCAGACTGAGGGTTTGGGGTCCTTACTGGGAGCTGGTTGTGTGGTACCCTCAGCCTGGCACATGCCAAATTTCAGGTCTCCTAGAAGGAAAAAACAGTTGTTAGCACAATTGTTATTGTTGTTTGTTTTGGTTGGGTGGTGTTGTTTTACTTGTGCCAGAACTGGGGCTTGAACTCAGGGCCTGGCCTCAGAGTCACAGCTCTCCTTTGGGCTTTTTTGCTGGTTAATTGAAGAGTCTCACATACTTCAAACCATGATCCTTAGGTCTCAGCCTCCTGAGTAGCTAGGATTTACAGGCATGAGCACTGTCACCTGGCAAGTTGTTTTTAGCAGCTTGAGTGTCACAGAACACTGCTGTTAGATGGAGTGGTAGATCCCAGCCTCCAGCCAAGGCCAACCATGCCAGCAAACCATCAAATGCCAGGACTACTACAAGGCAGTGCTCTTCTGTGTGTCAGTCCTAAGCTCAGCGGTTAGGATCAGGTTTTTTTTTCCTTTTTCAGTTTCCTTAATGCCCAGAGTTCTGTCCTTGTTTAGCACCTGTTGTAAAATCCCAGATTCTACATGCTGCCTTGGCATCCAGCGTGGTGGGTCTTGGTTGTCCACTTGATTAGAGAGAGAATTGACTAGATTGGTAAAATGCTCCTTTGGAGATGTCTATGAGGATGTTTCCAAAGACAGTTAGATCCCAGGATGCTCCTTAATGGACAGGTTAATCTTTTGATAGATTCATAACATGGATTCCCTCGAGCAAGTGCAAGCTAAACACACGGCGCACTTCCTGCCTCTCCCTGGTCCCTTCCACTCCCCTGCTCTGGTCAATGCAGTGGCTACATCAAGTATAAAGGCAGCCACCCCCCCCCGAACATACACACCGTAAAAGAAATAACAAATATTAGACTGTCATCCAACGACCTCAAAAGCCATGGATCTAAATAGTGACCCAGCTGAACACAGCCAGGGGTCACAATCCAAGAGCCTCTACCGGCTTTAAAATTCATTCATTGAAATAAATGCCAGAATCGGATACACTCTGAGGGACAAGCTCCAGTGGCAACCAATGTAAACACATCCCCCAGCCATCTGTCAGGAGCCCCAGGTCTCAGCAACACTAAGAATTTCAAGTAATTGACCTGGAACTTCTGGGCCAGCTCGGGGGCGGGGGCTGGGAGCCCTGGCCCCCAGCAGGTGGATCCCGTACACATCTCAGCTCTGGTTTCCATTCTGAGCTGCAGCTGCTGTCTCCGCCTGGGGACCCCTATCTTTTTACGTGTTATTGTAGATCAGTTGCCCGCTGCTGCAATAAAGAACTCTCCATGGGTCGTCTGGAATTTCTAAATCAGTGCTGCAGAGAGCCTGAGGGGATAAAGCAACAAGACAGGCTGTCCTTCAGGGGGAGAGCTGCAGGACTGAGTGGGGAGCGGGCTGTGAGGTCCTGATTCCTGAAGCCAGTCCCCCTCTGCACCTGCCAGCTCCAGGGGCTAGTTAGTGCCCGGAGAGTGAGGGCATGAGAGGTGGAGAGAGGCAGCCAAGACACCGAGGGGTGCTGGGCACAGTGAGCTTCGTGCATCAAATTCCTCTGCATCTGTTGGCATTCGTGGGAAAGCATTCTTTAATGCTTGTTTGGCTCTGGCTGTGTCCTTCTTACAGCACAGCAAGGGGCTGGGATGGATGGGCAGGTATTCCATGGGCCAATGTCAGACTCACTGGGCACATGATGACACTGGAAGCATTCACAGACACGGGCAATTTTAGGAAAATCAATTCCAGGCCCTCAGTTGACACGTGTCCTGTCTTTATACTTCCTCCCTCACAAGTATCTCCTCCCACTGGTTGGAAAATAGCTCTATCAGTAATGTCAAACAGCCACTCCAAGTGGGTAGTTGGAGGAGAGTAGAGGAAATGTGGACAGAGGTGTAGACGAGGGAAAGATGGCCACAAAAGGAGAGTGGAGACTGTGAAAGGTGCATGGCCCGCTGGGAGGAGCCACCTCGTTTACTTGAGGAATAAATGCCTCTCCGGTTCCCATCCAGTGCTGGACTCCCTCCTCCCCCCCATCACCCATCCCCGACCAGAAGGGAGTCCCTGATGGGAGCCACACAGCCAGGCCTCTGGGCAGAAGGAAGACAGGAGGCGTCTCTGCACCCGGAGGCCCTCCGATGGGTAGGCACCTGGAAGTCATGTCCTCACATGAGTCAGCTTCTGCACACCATGTGTATTTGTTTTATAGTAAATTGATTTTCATATCAAGTCGCAGTGGCATTGAACTCAACTGTACAAACTTAAAAAGATTTTTTATTTTTTTTTATTTTTTTGGTCGGTCATGGGGCTTGAACTCTGGACCTGAGCGTTGTCCCTCAGCTCTTCAGCTCAAGGCAAACACTCTACCACTTGAGCTACAGCGCCACTTCCGGTTTTCTGGTGGTTTATTGGAGATAAGAGTCTCACGGTCTCTCCTGCCCAGGCTGGCTTTGAACCGCGATCCTCAGATCTCAGCCTCCTGAGTAGCTAGGATTACAGGCATGAGCCACCAGCGCCCGGCTTAAAAAGATATTTTAAAAGATATTTCAAAAGTTTTCTCGCCAGGCACTGTAATCCTAGCTACTCAGGGGGCTGAAATCTGGGGATCACGCAGCCCAGGCAGGAAAATCCATGAGACTCTTATTGCCAATTAACCACCAGAAAACCGGAAGTGGTTCTGTGGCTCAAGTGGTAGAGCGTTTGCCTTGAGCTGAAGAGCTGAGGGACAGCGCCCAGGCCCAGAGTTCAAGCCCCACAAACAACAAGAAAATGTTTTCTCTTAAACTATCAGCCTTTATATATTAAAAATTATATCCATGTATATGTTTATTCCATAAGAGAAACATTTCAAACTATTCATATGTAGCATATAAACATAGCTATATACTCATCCACACTGAAAAAGTTAAGACAATAGCTACCCAATTTCAAAAGTTGGAGATGAATCAGTGGGGATCAGAGATCAGATTTGGGGAGGGGAGGGAAGGGCAAGTCTACCAATTGCATGCTGGGAAAACAAGAGATGAAATAACCTAAAAGTCAACCACAGGAAGCGAGAAGATGGCTGCTCCAAGTGCCCAGTGACACGGCGATCTGGTGCTGGCACAAGAAAAGCCAGGTGCTGCGACAATGAGAGTAACTGAGAATCTGAAGCTGAGCCATACCTAGCTTCAGTGCCTGGAGAGAGGCGTCAGGGAAGGCAACGGCTGAGGAACCCTGGAGCCTTGTCACCCGCAGGCAGATGCAGCTGTGGATGCACAGTTACCGTCTACCCTGACGACCACGGCAGTGATGACATCGAAGTACTCAGAGCTTCTGGATTCCAGCACTTACCCTGGAGAGTGGGCTGTTCACTCTGCTTCTCTCTGTCTCTCTGGGTGATATTCATGCCTCTGAGGCTTCCTCCATTTGACCAATAACTGTGGTACAATTGACAAGTGCCAATCACTCAACTCAGCCTCCTGATGTTTTGCAGACTGCATGTATGACAGTGGTCCCATGGGACAGGAAGTTCCTACCACCTAGTAAACAGCCTGCTGTCTTGTTCATCGCTCCAAAAAGAGCAGTGCATCAATTAGACACCATATGTAACCCTGACCATGAATGACTGTTACTGGTTATGGACGTGCTTCGCCCTTCACAGACTTCTTCTTCCATCCAGGGATTAAGTACTAAGTACTCATCAGGCCTGACCCTGCTTACTGCTCAGATCACATGGGGTCAGGTGGTTTAAGGGCAGTCTGATCTTCACTGCCTTTCTCCAAACATGGCACCTCATGCAGTCTTCTTGTGCCCTGAGCCCATGGTCTATGGAGTGGCATGCTCTTTCTAATCAGAATGAACCTAAAATTACATACCATGCCAATGTCTAGCCCAATAGCACCCACCAAGATGAGATCTGAGATGTCCTTTGTCTATGAGTTTTACGTGTCATATAATCCTGGACAGGCCATAGCCAGTACAGTGTTTTCCATGACAGACAGAGCCCAGGCCCCAGCCATGTTGTTGCTCTGCCCTGCTCAGCACCAGGCTTCCCTTGATGGCACCTGCACCCTGCCAGCAGAAGGGGAGAGAAGTGATGGTGGGAGGGGATCCTCTTTCTGCAAGACATTTTTCAGAATCTGAACAGAATACTTAGGTTTATGTTCTGCTAACCGTGGCCACATCTATGGGCAAACCTGGGTGGAGAATGTGGCTCTCTTCCTCGAAGGCCGTGCACTCGGGGAACTATACACAAAGGGGAGAGAAGGCAGACATGGGGAAGAGCTACCACTGTCCACCACCACGTCTCCACACGCTTTCCATCTTGACTTGGTGCATCTCCAGCCCAGCTCCTCTCCTCCGGCCCCACTTCTCAGGGAGCTTAGACGCAGGGCAGAGTCTCTGCATCTGTTACCAACTCTCCCTCCACAGCTAGGAGCACCCTCCGTTAGGGTTTGCCAATACCGACATGGAGTACTCCCCCAGAGACCCACTCTCTGACTGGTCATGCTTAGAATTTGGATGCGCATGTTCACAGACAGGTCTTGCCATTGATCTACAATCCCATTCTCTTCCTCTGAAGCAAAAACACCTATGTTTTCTGCTCAGTCTTGTAAGCTGTCACCAGGAAGTGAGCAGAAAGGGCCCTGGCCCAGCAGATGCTTAGGTGATGTCTGTGTGGTGTACCAGCTGTTTGGGTCTGACCAGGAGGAATATGTACAGGTGCCAAGTCTGAGCCCACAGCTGCCAGGCTCTTGCAGATAGGGAGGGAGCTCAAGAAATGGAGCTGAGGACTCTGAAGTCAGGCTCTTTGCAGTCTGTGAGGGCTGTGGATGCTGATCTGTGGGGGATGAATGTTCCTCCTGAACTGGAAGGAACTATAAAACTAGGTCAGATACCTGGAGATAGTTCTTTTATTCTAAAGCAAGCAAGCAGCTTAAATGGCGGCATCCACATGAACTCAGACTTCACCCCTGGAACCCAAACTGGTGTACACCCTCATGAATTCAGTGTACCAATGATCTCAAACATTTAATTAAAGAAGCAGTATCAAAAATCCATGTGGAGCCCAGCTGTGGCATCGACAGTGCTTTGACTCTTAACACTTGGTCAGAAAGAAGTCCAGATTTTGGAAAGATGATGTAAGTAGTCAAGAAAAGACCCAAGCACTGGCTGGGGATGAGCTGGTTGCTCGAATTCACCCCATTCCCTTGTTCACTGTCAGTATGCTGACTTGTTAAGGGACACTTCTAGCACTTTCTCCTCGGGGCATTTCCCCCCTGCTTTTTCTGTACTCAACTGTGGTAGATAAACTATTTTTTGTTTCTAGGTAATTTAAGGAGTGATGGGATTCTAATGTGAGAACTAGCACCCTGATGCATTCAGAGAAAATACATTTGGCGGTTTCGATTTATTTATTTATTCTTTAGTCATCACAATCAGCCACAAGAGGAAAGGTCAGTGGAGGTTTCGTTAAGCCCTATGTGAGGTAGGCGGAGCCAGGCCGGGACAGCTGTCATTGGTTCCCGAGGCCCAGGAGGATCCTTCCACACATGCTCTTTGGAGCAAAGTAACATCCGGGGCTTGGGGGGTGGGGCCTGAGACTGAATATGGGTTTTGAGAACTCAGTTGATGCTCCTTGGGTCACACACACCTGTCACATGTCTTCACAGGGGGCAGGAGCCATTTGTCCACTGCAAGGGAAGAGGATGTCAGTCTTCCAAGACACTTTGTGGAGGCGTTTGGTTCTAGGTGTCAGAAAACCAGGATCCAAAATTGGCTTAAACAAAAAGGCGTTACTGGGCCTGCCCAGGACAGGCCGGGATGAGCTGGCTTTGAGTCTGGCCTAATCCAGGGGCCAGGACGCTCTCTCGTCTCATCCTACGGCAACATTTTTTGTGTGTGTGTGTTTGAGACAAGATCCTCCCATATAGCCCAGGCTGGCCTTGAACTTGAGTTCCTTCTGCTTCTGCTTCCTAAAGGTTGAGATTGCAGGCGTACACCGCCGACCCCACCACAACTCACTTCTTTTAACTTCACACGACCCAGGTCTCATTGGCTCTGACTGGGTCACGTGTCAATCCTGAACCAACCATGTGGCCAGAGTCCTCTGGTACCTGATTGGCCAAGCCGGGTCACATGATTATCTGTGCCTGAAGCCCCGCAGAGACCTGAGAAGCCGGAGCCGGCACAGAGCCTGGGCCCTGGAGGTGCGGTGAGCTCTGTGCAGGTGCAGAGACGGTGTCCGTCCTTCTGTCCTTCCAGACACAGTGTCCAAAGTCCACCTGAGCCGCCCTGTCCTCCGATGGCCTTTGGTGTCTGACCGCAGTGTGACCTCTGCCCCGGCTCCCTTCCCACCCTTCAGCTGTGACTCCCGGCCATGTCCCGGGCCGCTCCTGACCCTGACAGTGTGTGGACTCTGATCTCCTGATGCATGAGGTGTCATTTGTCACAGGGCCCTGGCCTCCTGCACAGACAAGAGCTGCTCTGGAGAGCAGCCCCCGGGGCTCGCCGGCATTAATTATGAAGTGGCCTTAGTCCAACAGCAATAAAAGTCTGACACAAAGTTTTCATGAGAATGGAATGAAATGACTTGTTTCTATTGATGTGTGTGTGTGTGTGTGTATGTGTGTGTGTCACAAATTTCTACTAGCACACTGGAAATATAGTTAAACACATAGGCATACATAATACTTTGTGTTTTATATAGGGGTGCACCATACCATGTAGCTAACATTCTACCATCCCATTCTATTCCCAAAATGCAGCAAAGTACGGTTTTGGTTTTCCTTTGACCAACAGAGAAACTGAGGCACAGTGGAACTAAGGGACTGCTGAGACCAGACTAAGAGTGAGCAGGTCGGCAGTTCTATTGATGGCATGACCATTGGACTGCCCTCTGGCCAGTGCCTTGAGAGAGGATTGAGGGGGTCACTTTGAGATCTGTATGTTGTGGACCCTACAGCTTTCTTTCCCAGCATTCTCCCTCTTTGTGAGGTGCTGGGGTACAGAGTCACCTTCTCCAATACAGATGGGGGCTGCCAGATAATCAATGTTATTGCTTTACACTACTCAGAGTTGAACTCATAAGTTGAGACATTAATGCTCATAAAGGAAGCCAGTCTTGTTATCTTTTTGTTCTTCATGGTTAATAGTGAAGAATTAAAATCTTATGTTTTAAAATGCAGCTGTAAATCTTTTCTAAAAAGATTATGCTCATGTTCATTGTTCTATTGTTTTAACTCCTCTATTATTTTTTAAGATAATATAGCTAGCCCTGTTTGCTAAAGTAGAAATGCTTAATGCAATTTAACCTCAAAAATGATATTTTTAGCTGATGGATATTGGTTCACGCTTATATTCTTACCTAATCAGTAGGCTGAGATCTGAGGATCATGGTTCAAAGCCAACTTGGACAGACAAATCCATGAGACTCTTATCTCTAATTAGCCAGCAAAACCAAAAACCCAAACCAGAATTGGAGCTATGGCTCATATGGTAGAGCACCAGCCTTGAGTGAGAAAGCTAAGGGACAGAGTGTAGGCCCTGAGTTCAAGCCCCAGTACTAGAGCAACAGCAAACAAACAAATAATAATCTTTCTTTATTACAGGAGGCTTTTCCAGTACTTGCTTTGTGCCCGGTACTGTTTTAAGTGCCTCGGGTATATAAGTGTTTAGGCCACCTTTAAGCCTCTGAGACTTCAGCAAAGGTGGGGCACCTGCTAGGACTTAATAAATGTGCTGAGTGAATGAGTGAACTCCACAAAATCCCACTGGTTTCATTCACGGAGGGCACACGTGGCCCTGCTGGCCACCAGTGTCCCCACATCACAGACAGGGAACCAGGAAGCAGGGAAGAGGGAGAGGGACAGCCAGGGAGTACAGAATGGCAGACCCTCCCCAGATAAGTGAGAGCAAAGCTGCTCCATGCAGCCGCCTGGGATCCGTCTCCCTCCTCTTAGGTGCCACCAACGGGGAGGTCTGCTTTATTTCATTCAGAACAGACATGGAGTCGCAGATCCTTCCAGTGTAAAGCCAACTTGAATCTGCTGCCCCCATGTTTGGGTGATCATTGGAAAGGTGCCAGATGGTCAACTTTGAACTGAACCCCTCCTGCTCCCCCCCTTCCCCCTTCCCCCCCCTGCCAAGTCAGGAGATATCAATGCCCCCTGGGCCTCGGCTCCCCCGTGCCAGGAAGTCATGACTTCTTTTATTCCTTCCTTCCTTCCTTCCTTCCTTCCTTCCTTCCTTCCTTCCTTCCTTCCTTCCTTCCTTCCTTCCTTCCTCCCTGCCTTCCTCCCTTCCTTTCTCCCTTCCTCTCTCCTTCCCTTCCTGCTTTCTTTCTTTTCCTTCCTTCCTCCCTTCCTTCCTTCCCTCCCTCCATCCTGCCTGCCTGCCTTCCTCCCTCCCTTCCTCCCTTCCTTTCTCCCTCCCTTCCTCTCTCCTTCCCTTCCTGCTTTCTTTCTTTTCCTTCCTTCCTTCTTTCTTTCTTTCTTTCTCTTTCTCCCTGCTTCATCTTCCTATGCTAACTCTTTGCTGGCTGTGACCTTGTGGGTTGTTTTTGAAATTCTTTTCATCAAATATCCAAGTTTCTGAGGTTCCAGTGGGTAACCGGATGATTGAGTCTCCTCCAAGGAGGAAATCTCTTCCTTTCTGACTTCCTTCCCAGTGATGGCCATGACAGGGGTGTCCAGGCTCTTTACCCCATGATAGGAAGCATGTCCCAGGGCCTGCCTGCTGCAGGAAAGGACGTTCCTTCCAAAAGGACATCCTGTGGTCCAGAGCTGCTCAGATCAGACTTAGACCTTGACCCCAGGCTGTGGGTCATCCTCAGAAGACCTGAGACCCCTGCAGCATCCTGGGCAGAGTTTGTGGTTGCCTGTGCACACAGTGGTGTACATCAGTGAAAACCCCCAAGGGAGAGGGCTTCTTGCTTCCTCCTCCTTCCAACCCACCCACCCCTCCCTTGTTCCTTTCTCCTCTCCTCTGTCTTCTTCCCTTCTTCCAGTTATCAAATAGTCTGTTTTCCTTCAACATGGTACCGTCTCAAGAACCCAGAGGTTGGGAAGGCCCTAAATCTTCCCCATCCAAGCCATTCCTTGGAACCCCCGTTAACCAGAAATCATAATCATAATCATAGTCTTAAAATTAAAGCCACTTCATTTTAAATAAAGGAAAATCAGATATTAATTAATCAATCACTCAAGGACTCAGGTGTTTGAGTTTCTTAAGAGCACCTCTCGTTGCAACTTAATTAAGAAACTCAGCTACGAAGCCGGCCAGGCTATTGAACAGGAAACGACAGCTTTCGCTATTCAGGGCTGCGAGCTCCCACCTTTATTACACTCACCCGCTTCCCTGAAAGCAAAGTAGGTGTGCGTTCCACTTGGGGACTAATTCATTTGTCACCGTGGAATCTCAGGGCAGGCAGGTCCGTCACAAACCCAATTTGCAGCTGCCGTTTCATTTTCATGGCTCTGGAAGGGAATTCATCTGCTTTGCCCCTGGTCTATTTGGCAACTCGGGGCGAAGATGCAGTGCCTACAGAGAGATTTCAATCGCATGTTCACAGTCTGTTCTCCCCGCAAGCAGCATCCTTTGTCAAACGTTCACACCCAGGCCCATAAAGGGATGCGACCCTTACCCCCACTCGACCAATTATACGCAAATAATGTACAAGGCTGACTTGTGTGCCAGTGACATCTCCAGAAAGAAGGAAGAGGGAGGGGATATGGCCTGAGAAGGAAGGAGGAGGGAGGAGAGAAGAAGAGCAAAGTGGGGAGGGGACTGGAGAGAAGGGAAGGCGTGGTGTGCGGTGTCCAGGAACAAACAGAATAGACCTCCCCGCCCCCCCTCAGTGGCCTGGCTAGCTGGCTGGGGGTGCAGGGTGGTACCCCGGAGCAGGGCAACATTGCTGGGAACCGACAAAACAAGGAGTGAGGTGTCTTTCCAGGGAAGAAATGGAAGTCAGTCTTCTCACCCATTTGCCGAACGCCAGGCCCCAGGTTTTTAACCGGATGTCAGCGATGCCATCCGTACGGGTGAAGTCTTAAACAGGGGGTGCAATCCCAAAGGTCATTTGGAGGATAGGTCCTGGACTGGCGCTGTGCTCCTAGGCCTGGTTCTCACCAGCGTTGGCAGCTTCCTTATTCTAAAGGGAGTCAGGGATCACAGAACAACGACAGTAAGGGGGAGCAGGGCAGAGTTGCTTCTGTCCAAGCATGGTTACAGAGGGCAGATGAAGTGGAAAAGTAGAGGCCAACAGGAGTCAAAGGCAGAGACACCATGTGAAGTAAAACTAAAGCGCTTACAGAGGATTTGTGTGCTCCGATGCTGTTACTGTAGCGAATTAAAATGTACAGGGCACTATAAGTTGCTATCTTGAAGCAGAAAAGAATTGGTACAACGTACCTGGGCATGGCCTGTCAGGGAAGGGAGGGGCAAATGTCAAGGGGTGTCTCCTTACTGGAATTGTCTCTGTTGGTCTGAAATGTTTCTCAAACAACAACTGAGGCAAGATCAAGTCGCAAGTTCCCAATCCAGGCCTGGGTGTTGTCTTCTCTGCCCTGAAACGATTCGTTTCATGGGAGACTGTGACCTCCAATGGATAAGCTCGACCAGTCAGGTCCCTCGCTAGCTCCTCATGGCTGCAGGCTCGGGCCTGCCCCAACTTCCCTCATCCCTTGGGTCTCTCTGTCCTGCCTTTTTCTTGGTTTGCGGAGTGACGACACCTGCATCTCTGGATGCTGTGATTTGTCTGCCAATCATCACTGGGACCCCAGCCCCGGCAGGGAGGGACCCGGATGTCCTCTGCTGCCCAGAACCCAGAAGTAACTTGTCAGGTGTGCTTCTATGCTGGGGTCTGAGCACAGCCACAGCCTGGCACAGCCAGGACCTATGTCTCTACCTGGGTGGAATCTCTCCCCCTGCCCCCCCAAAGCTGCTGAGATGTGGGGTCACTTGCCCTACTGACAACCTCCGACTCGGGGTCCATCATCACAGAGGTCTTCCTTTTGGTTTCCTTCATCATTCATTTAAAAAACAAAACAAAACACGGTATCAAGTTTGATACCAGTGCTTTAAGCTTTCCAGGCAAATGCTCTAACGCTGAAGCCACACATCCAGCCCTATTTTTTTTTTTACTGATTATTTTTTATTATTTCTGCTGCCACATTCTCTCAGCCTCCAGAGTAGCTACCCGTACAGGTGTGGGCCACCGGCACCTGTATCTTTTTAGAACTTTTTATAGCCATACCTTTTTATAACCACAGTGTCTCCAGGGCCGTTGGAGCTGTCCAAATTCACGCTGTAAGCAGGAGCTTCTGGGCAGGGTCTATCCCTGGGCTAGAGCAGAGCTCAGGGTGGGGACAGAACGGAGGAGTGGGGAGGGAGGGGAAAGGCCTGTAGGAGAAGCTGCCCAGTGTCCCCTCCCTGCCCTGCCTGGAGGCTCCCTGGAGCCTCTGCCTCACTCATTTCCATTGTTGATGTCACTGCTGTCCCTGAGAATTCTTGTTGCGGTGAGGGGAGCCTATCAAGCAAGTGGTTCTAAAGAATTTAAGTCCAAAATGCCATTAATACCCAGAGGTGTGAGTGTATCTTAAGTAAGATGGTGAGCAGTCTCGGGCAGAGGCAGAAAATCATGTGCCACCGAGCAGGGAGATTTCTTCAGCCTCTGTATCAACAAGAAACAAATGTCACAGCAAAGACCAAAGCAATGATGTGATCCTCAGAGCCTGCTGCAGGCTTCTGGAAGAATCTGCAGTGGGCAGAGTATATCATGTGAATGTCAGAACCAAGCATTCTGATTCGGTCTTGAAGAACTACTGTCCCTTAGAAAAGAAGGGATAGGGGCTGGGAAGGTGGCTCAGTGGTAGAGCGCTTGCCTTGCATGCCTGAGGCCCTGGGTTCAATTCCTCAGCACCATATAAGCAAAAAGAAAAAAGCCGGAAGTGGTGCTGTGGCTCAAGTGGTAGAGTGCTAGCCTTGAGCTGAAGAGCTGAGGGACAGCGCCCAGGCCCAGAGTTCAGACTCCACGACCGGACCCCCCAAAAAAAAGAAAAGAAAAGAAGGGATGAATATAATTTAGCGTAACCGCATCATCCTGCTCTGCATGTCTTCTCATGGTCACATAATAGCTGTATTGGTTCCAGCCTTGTGTCCTCAACCAACTGCTTTTGTAAACAGAAGAAATGCCCAGGGCTAGCTAGCCTTTGAGGAGGTAAAACCAAGGGCCAACTGCTGGGCCAGTGATGAACATGATAATCCATACCCACAATCCACAGAGGAAGGCATTGGTCCTATATCCTCCTGATAAAGCCTGCTCTGCCCATGTCAAGGTTGAGCAGGGATGGACAGAGGATGGAAAGGTCAGGTGAAGGCATAGGCTCTCCCATAACCCGGGAAGTCTTGGTACAGTAGCCAAACCAATAGAGCAGGCCCCTCAGTTTCCTGCCAGCCGGTCGCCTCACCCTGCAGGACAAACCCCAAGTCCTGACTGGCCCAGCCAGCCATCTGCCTCATCCCTTTGAGAGTATGGTTCCATTTAGGCAGTGGGCTTTGTTCAGCTGCCCACCATCCCCTAGTTCCTGGCTCTTTTGCTGTATTGTTCTTTTTGCCACATTGGGAGCAGGGTCTTCATTCCAGACACTATGTCCAAGAAACAGGGAGACATCTGGGATTCTCCAAATACACTCCCAGTATGCCAGGTGCCAGTAGTTCACACCTGTAGTCCTAACTACTCAGGAGGCTGAGATCTGAGGATCGCAGTTCGAAGCCAGCCCAGGTAGAAAAGTCCGTGAGACTCTTATCTCCAATGAACCACAAGAAAACTGGAAGTGGAGCTGTGGTCAAAGTGGTAGAAAATTAGCCTTGAGCAACAGAGAGCTTAGGGACTGTGCTCAGGCCCCATGACCTCCACCACCACTACCACCACCACCACCACCAACAACAACACCAACAACAATACACTCCCAGGTCCAGTAACATTTTTCAGGCCAGGAAGTAGAGTTGCTTGGGTAATCACTGTATTAGCCGAGATAACCTTTCTCACCCCAGATAGTATATCTGGTTGTATTGCTCTGATTTGGGCCCCATGGCTTTCCTGGCTATGAAGGAGGCTGAGCAGAAAAGGGGTGGGCATATTGAGATGTGCAGCAGAAGGTGCACTAGGTGAAGAGTGGGAGAACATCTAGGATGGATTCCAGAAGCCAGTGCAGCCTCCGTCCAGTGTTTGACCAGGTGATGGCTGTCTGAGCGATTGGTCAGAACTGTAATTTGTTTGCTGCAGGTTTGCTAACAGTCTAGAAACTGCACCCACTGTCTGTTATGGGGACCCTGCATAGTCTCCTGGATGTTTCCAAATGTTTTCTATTCAGTGCAACAGCCCCGAGGCTCCACCATGAGCCACAAATGTGTGAAGTCATCAGCAAAGGCAGAGGCTAGGGCTCCTGGGTGACATGGGTTAGGGGTGAAGGATGGGGATAATGTGTCACCCCAATTTCCCCCAGAGTTGCTCGGCTGCCATCTATTTTACACCTGGGGTTTTTTCCGCTCAGGAGAAACTGGCTTTGAAGAACAAGTTTTGCACCTGACAACACCTGAGAATGGCGACTGGGTCATCAGGGCCGCGAAGAGAATTCTCAACCATTTTCTTCAGTGACAGCCATCAGCTGCCATGCGATGTGAGTCAACAAATATGTCTGGGCTGGAGTTTTCGGTGGTTGAATAAATTGAATTTGTTGGTGGTGTCATCTTCTGTTTCCTGTATTGAGGGGACATTAGTTTTCTGGCTCAGTCTTCACTCACACTGAGATGGGTCTTCAGGACTCTTGTGTGTGCCAGCTTCTATGTCCCAGCTGAAGCTGGTGCTGCCTCTGCTCCCTGCCGTCCCCCAATTCTTACATAGCCTGAGGGCCAGCTTCTCACAGCAGTGGGCTCCAGTCATCCCACCCCGGGGTCCTGTGGAGCAGGGCCCCAGCCCACCTCCTCCCTAGGACAAGTTAACCTGGCATGGTACCAGGCATTGCTTATCAATGCCAAGGGACACTGTCCCTGGGCCTGGCACTGCTGGTGGCACTTGCTGAGGGTGGGCGGCAGCAAGAGCACAGGAGTGTCTGGCTCTCCCTGGTGGAGACAGGCCTGGGTCCCAGCTGGGACACTGCATGGTTCTGGCACAGTCTGGGCTCCATGGAGACAAGAAAACAAGGGAGGAAAATGACTCAGCTCTAGAGCCTGAGAGATATGTGCTCTGCCTTCACACAGACAAAGTAAGATGGAAGAGACTGAGCACAGAAAGTCCTGGACCCAGTGGTCCAGTCACCTGCTGAGATCAAAAGCACCAAAGACAGAACCATCACACTAGTAACCTATCTTCTTCCTGTCTATGCCTCATTCCTCTAGATGAGAAGATCTTATGGCACCCCCACTCCTTCCAGGCTCAGAGGTGAGGCCTGAGAGCACAGTGACTGCCATCAGCCAATGGAATCTGAAGGAAGTGGCAGTTGGCCAGACATGTGACTGCCATCAGCCAATGGAATCTGAGGGAAGTGGCAGTTGGCCAGACATGTGACTACAATTAACCAATGGAATCTGAGGGGAAGTGGCAAGTGCTATTTCTGAGCAGAAGCATTTAAGAACTGCAACATGATTGCCTATACTCCCTTTCTGTGCTGTTCTGATCCTGGGAACATGTGCTGACATGGCAGAGCCCCCTCTGGCTGGCCATGATGAGCAGTGGGCCCGACCCCCTTACAGGCCACCTACAGTGGACATAAAATATAAACAAGGTGGGGAGGAAACCCTTTGTTGTTTGTTTTTTTTTCTCCTAAGTTTGTTGACTTAGCAGATTTGGGTCTTATATGTTACTTTGGCATAACTTTGCCCATCCTGACTATTATACCAGCATCTGCCAGCACAATACTCAAGAGACAGACACAATAGACAACCATGATTTCTTTTAACTCCTACTTCAAAGGTTATTGATCGCCAAATTCCTCCAGGCAAAACTTCCCAGTGGTTAGGATAGATAGCTACTGACTTCAGCTAGCCAACAACTGAGGTCCCAACTCTGAGTCTGATGAGAGAGAAAGGAATGGTTTCAAACTCCTGGCACCAGAGATGGTAGGCATTCTGATGGCTGTCAGAGGTGACACATACTTAGAAGTGGCCTGCTGATGGCAGGAATGCACCTGGGAATGTTTGGCATTACTTGAGCTCAATTTTTCTGGTCACTTATGTTGCCAGCATCTTTAGTCTATTAAGAAGTGGGATGAGAAGGTGAGAGAGAGAGAGGGAGAAGGAGAGGGAGAGAGAGAGAGAGAGAAACATGCCAGTCCAACAGAGGCTAGAGGACAGGTCTCACTTAGCCAGTGCTCAGAAATCAAAAAAGCACTGATTGCTTTTGTTCTAGAAAGAATAAGCTCTGAAGAAGAGATGGTAGAAGATTGGCAAACTGCAAACATAAAAAACTAGAATTAATCTCATTTATGCATAAAAAATAAAACCACTTGGCTCAATGTAGCAGACACATGTTGATTTGTCACCCTGCCCCCATGCTGTTCCTGGTCACAAAACCTTCCCATCGGTTTTCCAGAAGACCACCCCCCTGCTCCGCTTCATAGCTGCAAACCAAAAGAAAACACACGTCGGCACCAGTCTGTACTATGTGGGAGAACAGGTTCTCAGCTGCCCTACCTGACACAGAAGGGAGAAAAAAGCCCAAATGTTCATCCACTGGTGAGTAGTTTTAGAAGTCTCAAAAGGCCATTTATGGTGTGTCCATACAATGGAATAGCAGAGTGTGTCCATACAATGGAATAGCATGGGGTGTCCATACAATGGAATAGCACTGGATGACAAAGATGGCTAGACTATTGGTCTCAAACCTGGAGGGGAGGCCGGTTTTCAAGGTTGGCTCCTGTCTGATTCCACTTATGACAGACTGGGAAAAAAGGAGACAAATCCAGGATGGGATCAGGGGAGAGAGAGCACAGAGGCTGATCATGAAGGGGCTCCAGGGAAATCTGAGGAAGAAGGAACCAGCTTGACTCGTGATGACCAAGGGGGTTGTGGTACCCAATCTACGCCAGGGTTTATAACCCACAGGCCCCTCACTACCACCGCCCCCAGATCCACAAACAGTCCATTTCACTGTATAATCATTATTAGAATGACACTTGAAAAACCACTTACTTGCCTTAAACTAGAATTTTTAGATTCCAAGTTGATTTTCTGGGTCAGAAGTTCTTTGGAAAATGATTGAATTTGATCAAAGTCAAATCTTTAAAGAAAATATACATATTCAATTCTTTAAGTGAGTTGATTCCCTGAGGGTTGTCTTTTTGTATGTTTTTTGAAGCAAAAATTTAAATTCACGTTAAGTGTTGATTTTGTTGGTACTGCAGCCAATTAGTATAGTTCATTGGAAAGTTGAGCTCCATTCAGGAAAGCAGAAATGTTTATTTATGCAATTAAGTATACATGAAAGGACTCACGTCTCAGAGAGTATGGAAATGTAATTTTTAAGAAATGAAGGCGTTTGGTTGATTGACAGGGAGAGTGACTCATCAGGGGCTGGGAAGTTTCACTACCTCCTGCAGTGGGGATCGCAGGTGGGTTCAGAGAGGAGAAGGTGGGGTGGACCCCGGCAACGCAGATCCTATTTCATTCCTGCACTCATTCAAGGGATAGGAGAAGAGCCAGTCTCTGGAAGATGCTAATTTTAAATGAGAGAAATGCAGCAACACCAGCAAGAAGAAGACAAAGGTGCCAATTGACTGAATCCCACTGAGGTTTGCAGCAACAGTATTCGCAGGTGAAGGAATTCCCTGGGTGCTCCTATGTTTAACATGCAGGAGACACAAATCTAAGCCATTGCCTGATGGGGTGGCTGGACTATTGGCCGCCATCTTGAAAGCATATGGACAGGATCTACAATACAGATAGAGAAATGGGAAATGAGAAAGCAGCTAGGTCTCTGGTACCATTCTACCCCTGGACTATCATCGACCTGTAGGACCTATTTAACCAGAGGAAAAAAATAGATGACTAAGTGATTAGGAGAGGTGTTAAGAATCTGTCACTTTCGTCAAAACAAGCCTCAAGACACATTATGCCTGTGATTCAGCCAGCCATAACACAGCCCTGCCTGGTGTGTCAGCAGATCTTCTCTCTCCTCCTTCCAGGTGGGCTTTTCCTTGAACTTAGATGACAGACACTCTGCTACTTTTCTATTTGCATAGAACATATCAAATTATAACGTACTGGTTTCATTTCACCATTCCAACAAATCCATCTTTGAAGTCAACAAGTAAGAAAGCTCATCCCGGAATTCATTTCCTGATCATCAAATCAGCGAATGTATATTTTAATTTGCTACTCCCGCTGTCATGTCAATTGATGAGTATGTTTATACCCTGGGGGCTTCCGCTGTTATTTTTTCGAGACAGATGCAAATCAACACTCACATAACCTTCAATTGTGTGCGTTTGTTAAGTGGCAGCGTAGAATGGGCCATCAAAGAGCTGGGTGAGACTTCGAGAATAATTAGAGTGAAGACATTGCTTATGTAGCAGGGCCAGTGTTTACCAGAGCTGTCAACAAAGTAATCTGGTGGCACCTCAAAGCTTTTCTTTTTTTTTTCAGTTTTAGGGAATGCTACAGAATGTTCTAGAATATGATGGAGACGGTGAACCACCTGTGCCTCTTGCCCAACTTTCTGTGATCTGGGCACTTCCTCCATGCCCCCATTCCTCGTCAGTCCACTCTAGAGTGGGTGTTGTATGCTAGCTGCTGCCTCTCCTCACCCCCATTACACATCTGCTGTTCTGATTTTGCCCATCTGATCGTGTAAGGCCTGACAACGGCCACCGAGATGGAAATGTGGCTTCTGGCTTCTCCTTGGAGGCTGTGCACAGGCAGAAGGTGGGGAAGGGAAAACTCCCCTGACCTGCAGGGTTTTCCAAAGGGTCCTGGAAGACAGCAAATCCCCGCTGCCAAGGACATTAACAAGTTCTCCCCAGCTCGGCCCTGCCTGTGTCTCGTCTAGTTTCCTGGTGAAAAACTGGCAAAGGAGTATGGGGGAAAAGGAAGAGGAGCAGTGTTACATTCTCAGCCCCCTGGGTGAAAACCAGAAAGCAGCGAGTAGATGAGGGCTAGAGTCAAGTCACTACATGAATTCTAGATGTTACCCCAGGAAAAGGTGCTGGGGCACAAGCCTGCGGTTTGACTGTAAGGAGAGATGAGACCATCTCTAATTTCCAACTCTGTGTGTGCCAAAGTAGGATTTTCCTAATGTTAAAAAACAAACAAACAAACAAAACCCTAACACCATTCAAAGGTTGGGCATCGTGGCATATGCGTCATCCTAACTACTCAGAAGGCTGAGAGCTGAGGGTTGTGGTTCGAAGCCAGCCAAGGCAGAAAAATCCATAAGACTTATATCCACTAAACTACCAAAAACAAAACAAAACAAACAACAACAACAAAAACAAAAACAGATGGAAGTGGCACTGTGCTGCCAGTGGTAGAATGCTAGCCTTGAGCAAAAAGAAACTCAAGGACAGAGCCCAGACGCTGAGTTCAAGCCCCAGTATTGGCACCAAAACCAAACCAAACTAAACCAACAACAATAACACCATTCTAGATGCTGGGTATTTATCAACATGACTTAATTTAACACCAATCTGGTCGCCAAGAGTGACGCCAACTACTTGATACCCTGATGACCGCTGGATTTGACGTCCGAACTTAGGCCTGCGGAGTGGCCCAAGATGACCCTATAAATAACCTACTGTGGTACCAGGTTGGGTGTGGGAAGGAAAGACAACAGCCACCACCAGCCAGACAGTAGCTCTGGACAAATGGGGGTACATGCCCCCCACTGCAGCAGACTGGAGACCAGAAATGGCCTCCTGACAGAGCCAGATGCTGTGTTGCAGTGGACATTCATGGCTCTGGTCCGGCAGAGTGCTGCTATCAAGCTCAGTGCTGGGCTGAGAAGGGCAGGGATTGCTGTGACTAATTTGAATAATTAGGAAGGAGCAGAGGCATGTATGGGGGCCCTTCCCAGATCAGGGCCTCCCAGACTCCAGGCATGTGCTGGGTGCAGAGGGCTCCAGGGGGTGCAGGCATGGGCCCTAGGGAACACAAGCCCATGAGGCCAGGGCGGACCATGGGGGAGCCGCGTGCCTGGCTGCCCCAGTGGATTATGGCTTTCATAGCCAAGAAGATGGCGGCAATGGAGCTGAGAAGCACCAGCAGGGGCCCTACTGCCACTTCTACTCTGGATATCACAGTTTCTCCCCATCTGTGGCCTCTCCAGGGAGACTCGGCCCCTGAATGGCAAACCAAAGCACGGTTTTTCCACCAGGTAGCAGAGGCAAAAAAATATCCTGCTGTGACCCGCCCCCAAGGAGGTCAACCCCTCCCCTCAGAGGGTGAGATGTGGCCTTCTTTCCTGTGTTCAGCACACATTGGTGTGGCTTTTGCACACGTGCAGGGCACAGGCTGGTACCTGAGTGCCTGCACTGCGGCCAGGACACCAGGCTGGCAGGCACTCCCAAATCAAAAACAAGACAAAGGGAGGGTCTCTCCCCTTCCTGGGGAGCCAGTGGCAGATGTGATGAAGCGTAAGGCAGCTGTCACCAGGCACAGAGAGGCCTCGGCTCCCTTCCAGGGATCAGGCTGGATTTCCTCTTTGTCACACAGGCCACGGAGTAAGGCGTGGCCGCAGCTCGTGTCTGGAGAACTCATTTTACCTCATCATGCCTGGCCACATTCCAGGGCTTTCTGCCACCTCAAAGACCTGTGTTGTTGGCTCATCTGTTTCATGGCTTGTTCAAGCCAGTGAATGGAGCCAATCCCCCACCTGTTTGTAACTCTTCCAAATTATTGTCATTGACCAGCCCCCTCACCCCCTAGAAAAACAAAAAGTGCTGATAATAAAGTCTGAGGTGCCAAGGGGGCACAGACTTTCATCTGTATAAACAACGTCTTGTTATTTTTACGAGGGAGGCGGCGCTGGTGGCTCACACCTGTCATCCTAGCTACTCAGGAGGCTGAGATCGAAGGTTTGTGATTCAAAGCCAGCCCAGGCAGGAAAGTCCACTCTCATCTCCAATAAAATACTCAGAAAAAGGCTGGAAGTGGTGCTGTGGCTCAAGTGGTAGAGTGCTAGCCTTGAGCTGAAGAGCTGAGACCCGCCCAGGCCCAGAGTTCAAGACCCATGACTGACAAAACAAAACAACAAAAACCAGATAGGGTCTCACATTTTTTGCCCAAGCTGGCCTTGGATAGCAATCTTCCTGTCTCTGGCTCTTAAGTAGTTGGGATTATAGACATGAACCACCATGCTCAACCCTATAAAAATTGGTTTTTAGTACCTCCCAATCTTCCTACTTTTTTTTTTTTGTCTTTTCTTTTTTGGTACTGGGGATTGAACCCAGGACGCTGTGCTTGCTAGGCAAGCGCTTTGCCACTGAGCTACATCCCAGCCCATCTTCCTACTTTTTGAAGAAACCAATTAAGCACACACCAAGCCCCATCTAGCCATGCTGTGGGTGGTTTCTAAGCTGTGCTTCTTTGTCCACTGGAGTGCTTGGGACCCCCGCTGCCCAGTCATTTGCCTTTTGGAGAGGGAATTGGAGAAATCACTGCCTTTGTCAAGGCCAGCGTCTACATCCCCAAATGTCAGCCAAAGAAGAGAAGCAGCGTCAGGGCCTGCAGGGTCAGACACAGATGATGGTGAGAGACGTGGGACACTTGCCTGGGTCATGGGACTGGGAAAGAAACAGGGCAGAGGGTGTCCAAGGAGCTCGGCCTATTGTGGCGGTGAGGGGGAGACAGGGGAGGGAGGACCCCTGGGTGGTTAAAGTCCAGGGCAGCAGGGGTCAGAGACGGGCTGACAGCTCGCTGTGCTCTCTCCCTCCCTGACCTTCCATTGCCCTGAGTGGAGCTGGTGGAGTGGGGCTCACTAATGAGGGGCCTGCCCCCCCCATGGCTGCACGAGGCCAGGCTCTCTGCCCCAGGAAGGTGAATGGAAGCCAGGCCACACCCCTGTGATGGTAGCAGTGGGGAGCTTGGAATATGAAATGTCTGCTGTGGGCGCATGTGTGGAGTGCTAGGTCTCCAGCTGACAGCGCTGTTGGGAAGGGTTTGGAAACTCTAGGAGTTGGGCCTAGCTGAAGAAAGTAGGCCACTGGAGGTGTGTGTGTGTATGGGTGCAGTTGTTTGGGGGTGTCTTGTCCCTATTGCTTCTCTCCTTCTCTTTCTCCCTCTTTTCCTCCCCCTCCATTTCTGTCCTCCTTCCCCTTCCCCTCTCCTCACTCTCCTCCTTTTTCCTTTTTCTTTCTCTCTCCCTCTCTCTTGTGCTCTTTCCCTTTCTTTCTTCCTTTCTTTCTTTCTCTCCCTCCTTTCCTCCCCTCTATTTCTTTCCTTTTCCCTCTCCCTCCCTCCTTCTCTCTTCCCTCTCCCCACTCTCTTTTACTTTCTCTCTCCCTCTCTTGCTCTCTTCCCTGCTCTCTTCTCTCTCTCCCTTTCTCCCTCTCTCCCTCTCTCTTGGACTCTCTCCCTTTTTCCCTTTCTCTCTTTCCCTTTCACTCTCTCCTATCTACATTAAGGTGGACAGCCTTCTCCACATGCCCACACTGCCATGACGTTCTGCTGATCACAGGTCAAGCATCAGCCAAGCATCAGCCAAGCCAAGGTGTGAGCTGAACCTCTGAATGGAATTCTTCTCCCCCTTCAGCTGTTCTGCTGGGCAGCTCCTCATAAACATAAGAGAAGCCTCCAATATCAAGAGTGCACAGCAGCTGCTGTGACTCCCTGACCCGATGGTTTTGCACTTTGGAACTTGTATTTTGTTGTTGTTGTTGTTGTTTGTCAGTCGTGGGGCCTGAACTCTGGGCCTGGGCACTGTCCCTCAGCTCTTCAGCTCCATGCTAGTGTTCTACCACTTGAGCCACAGTGCCACTTCTGGCTTTTTTTCTGCTTATGTGGTGCTGAGGAATCGAACCTAGGGCCTCACGCATATGAGGCAAGCACTCTATCACTAAGCCTAAGTTTTGGAATTTGTTTGTGGGAGGAATTTGGAGAGCCACAGTCAGTGCTGGCAGAAACCAGAGCTCTGTTGTTGGGCATTGGACTAGAGGCTGTTTGTGTCATTCTGGCAAATAACTGGTCTCTGTTTTGTCTGTGTCCTGAGACTTTGATTAGGGCTAATTTTAAGATAATCTGGCAAAGGAGCCAAGCACACAGGTATTGCTGGCTGTGTTTAGCGAGGCTGATAGAGAACACTAAGAACAAAAGGCAAATCAGAAATGTTTGAAAATGTACAGTTTGGGTAGAAAAGGAGTGCAGTTAAAGTTTCACACAAGGAGAATGTGGTTGTCAACGCATCAGAGACTGCAGGTCTGTAAGAAGGCATGTAGAGTTTTGTTTGTTTGGTTGCAGTATTGGAGTTTCACTGCTGAGCTTCCAGCTTGCTAGGCAGGTACTTTACTACATGGACCTTACCTCCAGCCCTGGATATTGTTTAGAGATACTGAGATTTCAGTAATTTTGTAGAGCAAGAATAGGAAACAAATCAGACATTTCCCCAATGTTTTGTAAAAACAAAACAAAACAAAACAAAACAACAAACTGCATTCCCAAAATAAGATTTGTATTCCCTAAATAAAGCTTGTATCCTATAGAAAGGTGGTTTCTTTTTTTTTTTTCAAGAGCTAAAAGAGCTGGTTTTTTTTTCTTACTGGTAACAGGAATTTCATTTAAATTTCTGTAATGCCTGAGCTTAAATACCAAGTGCCATTTAATTATCAATCACTCCCCATTTAATTGAAAGCCCGGGTAACTGCCACCAATATCACCATCCTGTACTTTGGTTGAATTAGACTCAGGCAGAGCTCGTGGCTGGGAGGAGGTGGAGAGTTATGAGTTTCTCCAAGTGAAGGAACACACAGAGACCCCCTCATCTCTAGCTCCTCCCTCCTCCCTTGAGTGTTTATTTGCCCAGCAAATCCTGGCCAAGTCCTGGCCTTGAACATGGCCAGGAACGTGGCCTTGTGTCTATCAGCTGGAAATAGCCCAGCAATCACATGGCAACCCCACTCTGTCTCAGAACCCCAACGTGGCTCTGCATTGACTCCCCTGTAGTTATCCCAGGAGGGGGTCAGCCTCACCAGCCTTTGTCCAAGCCTGTCTCCACCCTCCTGGCTGCCTGGTCCCTTCCCACTCCTTTCCTGGGTGGACTGGGCCTGGACAGGCACAATTCTTAACGGCTGGTTGATTGATCGGGTCTGGCTGTGCTCCCATTTTGGAAGCATAAAGGTGACCTGGCTCCCAGAAACAATCAATGGATGGCTAATGTATGCGGGCATGTGTCATGCCGTTCAAACCGCGGGGCATTTTATAGACAGATTGCCAAGTCATGTTGAAGCGGTGAGTGGTCAAATTGCTTCTGGAGCTGAGCTGCAGAAGATGGTTGCCGATTGCTGATTTCAGGCCTTCCTGTCAACGCTGCTGACCGTGGGACCAGACGGGGCAAGACATGGGGAGAAGGCGGCACAGTACACCTTCCCTTAGTGCTGCAACGTAGAACATGGGGGCTTCCTCACCCCTACAGAGGGAGAGGGCACCGGAAGTGACATGGCCTTGCTGGGTGCGCACCTTGACTGACACCGACACCAGCTACTCTGAGGCTCCCCAAATTCTCCCTTAAAATTGACAATCATCTCCCAAGGGCAAGTTGACAGAGATGGGGGAGGAACGGGGGACGCGGGGTGGGGTGGCAGGAAAGCAGTTCCATGACTCTCGCTGCCAAGGCCTGGAAAACAGAGCAATCAGCCTGTGTTTGTGGAAGAAACACACAGAGAATACCGAGGGGTTGGGACACGGTGGTGGGCCAGGCCTGAAATTCTCAGCAGAGCAAAGTAGGCGAAAAAGGAAAAGATTTTCAAGCGTGTGTCAAATGTGTTTGTGGTAGTTATGTGGCTTTGGAAAAGTGTTTGGGACTCGCTGTGACCCTTTGAAACTAAATGGTGGGGCAGTAGCGAGAGCCTAACTAGGAAAACATACACACATGTGCGGATGCACACATGGTCACCCATGATGAGAGCACTCATGTGCGTGCACACAAGCACACATGCCCACGTGGGATCGCTTGTGATGGCAGTGCATACCAGAGCAGGCCTGCGTGTGCAAGGGCCACCTGTGCTTCTGTGTGATCGCATAGGATGGCAGTATACATGGGTGCGTGCACATGTGTGCAGCGTAGGCAGAGTTGCCACTGTGGCCTTGTCTATATAAGGAAAGCCAACATGTGCTATCATGCAATGAGTTAAAACCATTGCAGCAGCAAGCTACAAAGGAACTCAGTAGCAAATAGCACTTTGTAACGATATGTATCCACCTAGATTTCAAAAATATATCCCTGAGTGAGAAAAGCCCTTCAGGAAAATGGCTTCCCATGTTTTTATTTATATCTAAAATCAAACACCGAAAAGTAGTGTATTCTTTTTATTTAATTGTAACTTTATCAATGTCACCCAGAACCAGGAGCTTATAGGGCTGGTAAATTTTTTTCAGTTTTCCGTTCACTCCCACCACCAACCTCTGCTCCTTGGCAATCACCATTTTCTGCAATTTTAGGGTCTCTGTGAATTGCCTGCTCTGCATTTCTAAGTAACAAGATTCTGTTGCAATTCATGTTGTTCTAGCTCCTTTCCTGCTATCAAAGAATCAAATTAGGGCTCATCTCTTAGACTAGAGACTCATTGCCCCACACCCATGGTAAGGTTGATTTCAAGAAATACGAAGAGGCGCTCTAAAGTATAAAATATTTAATTTAAAATGAATTAATTCTTGAGATCTATTGCATACGATGGTGACTATAGTTAACGGCAATGCATTGTAACACTTTTACTGAAGTATCATAGGCTTGAAATTTGATAGGAAAGTAGTTTTGTTTTTATGGTACTGTGACTTGAACTCAGGGCCAGCCTGGTGCTCTCACGGGTTTGTTTCCTTGGCTAATGCTCTACCACTTGAGCCACATCTCCAGTCCAGCATCTTGCTGGTTACTTAGAGGTGGAGTCTCTTGGACTTTCCTACTGAGACTGGCTTTGAGCCACGATCCTCCAGTTCTCAGCCTCCTGAATAGCTAGGATTACAGATGTGAACCACAAGTGCCCTGTTGGAAAATAGATCTTCCGTGTTCTTGTTATCTGAGAGAACTGGCACCCATGCGGTTAAAGGTGTGCTCATTCCCAAACCATCACCTTACAGACATGCAAGGTTTTTATTTATTTTTTATTGTTGGTGGTAGGGTTCAAACTCAGGGCCTGGGCACTGCCCCTGAACTCTTTTGCAAGGCTAGAACACTCTACCACTTAGAACCATAGCTCCACTGACGGTTTTCTGGTGGGTCATTGGAAATAGCAGTCTCATAGACTTCTTGTCATGGCTGGCTTTGAACCGCAACCCTCAGATCTCAGCCTCTGAGTACCTAGGATGACAGGTGTGAACCACCAGCACTCAGCTCAGGGGTGCCAGTTGTATTTGTCACTTATGCCTGATGGAGCTGGGGGAGGGCTGGGGCCAGGCTAGGCTTGCAGGCAGTGGGGGGAGGCACTGGCAGGGGACACAACCTTGAAACCCAATCCCCCTTCCCACAGGCTTCTGCTCTGTTTTGGTTTTGTGCTGTGAAATAAGAGGAGCATCTTGATCTTCTCCCTTAGCAGCCTTTGCTCGCCATCTTGGCACTTTCTGTCTCTGTAAGATAGACACAACCTTTTCCTATTTGTCACACTCAGGCAAGGGGATGGCTACCTGTCGTTCTTGGCCATGCCCCGGGGAGGGGCTCAGCTTCCCAGCTGAGATCCAGGTGTTTCCTGGTGTCCTCAGATCCCACATCCTGTGGACGCCCCATGACCTTAGGTGTGTCACTGGTAAAGGGGAGGGGCTGCTTCCCCTTCCATGGGAGAGGGCACAGAGGCGCTTCCTCTGGGGAGCTGGGGCTTGGGACCAGGGGAGCCAGCCAGGGGAGCCCTCCCCATCCCAGGGCTGCCGGCTCTGCCCCGTGGGGGAGGGGAACCAGACCCAGCCACCGACAGAGTGATTATCTTTGCAAATTAGTTGTAGTAGAAATCCACACTTTGGAAATCCTGACCATGTCCTTTTAAACACTGAGCCAACAAGAAGAGAAGGCGGGGAGGCATACAGCAGGGCCCTGTGGCCAGACCAGCTGGGCTGACATCTTGCCTTTATAAATTTCTCACCTAGCAGGTGCCCATGGTCGGGCACTTAACCCTTCTTGGCTGTTTCTGAATCCATCCACTGGGACAGATGTGGAGGTCCCCTGTCTCCGGGGACACTTGGGGAGTCACACACGTGTGTGCACAGAACACTCGTGCGTGTACAGGACACATGTAGACTCTGAGATCACCAAAGACCAGCTGCCCACAGGATCTCTTTAACCACATCCAGCCCACAGCCCGTTGCTGCAAAGAGCCACTGGGTCTGCACCTCCGAATCCACAGTGGAGAAGGTGGGGCGCAGGGAGGGGCAGCGGGGTACCCACGAGGCTCCTGAGTCACACAGCCGACTCAAGACTGGAATCTGTTCCTTTGCGGCATCTCCTCAGCTCAACCGCGGGCCCTGTAGGCCAAGCAGCCAAGTTCCCTTGAAGACAGAGGGGTGAAATCTCCCTCAAACTATAGATAATTCTCTAATTGGTGCGTGGGCTCCGACTCGGTTGCAGTCATTAGCAGAGCCCGGCGAGCTCCGGCTGGGAGAAGAGGGGGAGGCCCTGTGCTACCATGGCTCCTCGGAATGTTTAATCACGCCCTGACCTTCAGATCGCTGGCTAATCAAACCCAAATTAGCCTGATCCTCAAAGCCTCAGCCTAACAAGGGAGTGCACGGATGAGGTTTCTGTAATGAAAATTTCATCAGTGCAGACGCTCATGGAATGTTAAGGCCCTGGCTGGAAGACACCATCAGAGCGGAGGCTGCTGCCACACTGGCCTTCATCCTGAGGCTCGGGAGCAGCGTCGGCCGCCACTCCGGTGACCACGCAGCAGCGCAGGTGGCGGCGGGAGCTGGGGCACCGGGCTCCGGCCTCCTCCGTCCTTTCTAAGGTTTCTCTGCTCGGTGTCCTCTCAGCCCCTGTCCTGGCCCTGGCTGCTCTTCCGGGACCCCTCACCTTCCAGCAGCAGCCCTCAGTTCCCCCGGCTGCGCAGGCCAAGGCCTGGGGTGTGCCCGCTTTGTTTCTGTTCATATCACCTGTCCTAGTCCAGCTGGAGCTGTGGTAAGAGAGGGCTGCAGACCACGTCATTTTTAATGAACACAGGTTGACTTGGTTTGTGGTTCTAAATGTTGGAAGTCCAAGATCAAAGGGCCCAGTTCTCACGGGGGCTCTTATGCTGAGTCCCACCAGGGTGCATGCTTGCCTGGAAGGGGGAAGAGAAGGGGTGGAAGGTACCCTTCAAAGTCGAGGCGTGCTCCTGTGAGCAACTCTGCCATAGTTTCCTCTAACACCTCTCAACACCGCAGCGCATGAGGAGAGAGGTAGAGGCAGGAGGGAGAGTCCAGGCACCAAGGCAGGCCAAAGCAGGCCCGGGGCCACCAGGAGCTAGACAGAGGTCCGGAGCACATTCTCCCATGGAGCCTGGAGAGAACCTGCCCCATCCACAGCCCCACCCCCTGCCCAGCCACACCCACACCTCCTGTCCATCCACACTTACCTCCTGCCCATCCATCCTACCCACCCTGGGATCACCTCCAGACCCTGGGGGCACAAGTTGCTGACCATCCCCACCAGGGTCTGGAATTTGGTCTGGGAAGTGCTAGGGGCTGAGCACAGATTCTGGAAGGGTCTGGCAGGGAGGGATGGGCAGTCTGATTCTCACTCAGACCGGGCTGCAGTGGGGTGCCTAGACATCTCCTTCCTGAACGGAATTCTGCTGGGTTTCACCTCCACCCCCGTCCTTGCACAAGTGCCTCCCCGTGAGGGAGCATTGTATTCGGGACTTTAAACCCTTTCCTCAGGCCGACCCGCCCCTCCTCCCCGTCACTGCCTGCCATGCCCCCCTAATTCTCAGGATGGCATTAGTCACTGACCCTTGACCTCTCTGTGCCTCGGGTCCCTTTTTTTTCTAAACCTGGTGTATCAACGTGCAGAAGAAGTCCCTTTGCCTGGAACAGCCACCCCCACCCAGCGCCCATGTGGGGCCCCCCATGGCCCATGAGGGTGAGGAGGAGACTGGGGTCTCAGCAGGGGGAGCAGATCTTGTTTTCCTTCTGACCTTCCTACTGGCACAATGAAGGGTTTGGCTCTGTGTCTGCCGAGGGCTCCGGACACCAGCAACCTGTGATTTTAAAATGATTCTAAAATTCCAAACCATGCCATCGCTCAGCAAAACCCTCAACACCGGCCAGCTCTGTGTCCGGCCCTGGTCACAGCATAGAGACCAGCGGGACTGGGTGGGATGGCTCCTTCCCTCTGGGGCGCGAGTAATGTGTTATGTGGCACAGGACAGGACAGACATGTGTGCTTCTGGTCTGCCCACAGTCATTCGCCTGTCATGATCCTGGTGCATGGCTTCTATTGATGTCATACACATCCTAATAGCCCTTGGCATAGGAAAGATTTCCACCCCTGCGGGAGCCCATGTCAGGTCTGGAAGTCTCTTCAGCTGCTACCAGAGTGATGGTAACAGATGCGGGTGCCTCCTCTGTCCATCTGCAGTGTTGGCACTGCCCCAGGCTCGAGTCCCAGGCCTGTGAGAGGCAGCCGCCCAGAGCGCCACACGGCAAAGCAAGAGCATGAGCAAGGCAGGACCCCTGCGTCAGAAGGGGCCTGTGCCACGGGTGCCGGGGCCTCCCCAGCCTCTTCCTTTTTGGGGTCCAAGAATGGGACTTGGTCTCTTTTCTTTTCCTTCCTTCCTTCCTCTTTCCTTTCTTCCTTCCTTCTAACTGCCTTGCTGCCTTCTCTCTCTCTCTCTGGAGGAGGGTGTCTAAGACTGGGACTTGAACTTAGTACCTGATATTTCATGCACTGGCTAGTGCTCCACCGGCCTCCACACCCCAGGCCTCTTCCTAACAGGCAGCTAAGAGCAGCCATGTTGTCTCTTATAGGTCCATGGCTTCCTGCTTGGCCTTGGCTGTCCGAGAACAGGCTCGGGCCTGGATAGTGGTTGTTCAGGAGTCAAGACTGGCTTCCTTGGAGCAGCCAGTGTGGGGTCCTGGCCAAGAGAAGCATGGCATCACTGTGGACCGGGAGGGGAGGCCAGATACCCCAGGGGGCCCAAGCAACCCCCCACCATCTACCCCTGCACAGCCAAGGCAGAGGGAGCAAGGGCCTCAGCGCCCCGCACAGCAGCCAGGCTGTCCAGAAAGGAAAGTCAGCCTGGGCCCTTGTAGTGAGGAAATTCATGTATTTCCGGCTAAACAAATGACTAAAACAAACATTGTGCATTCGATTTCAATCCCACAGGATGTCTTTATTACTGCACACAATTGCATAAAGCAGGAATGCATCCAGCCTGAGTTTTCTCCTGTTCTTTCCTGTGACTTGGGCTAGGGAGACCCCCGGGGTGGAGGTTATGTTTGCAGGCCTCTCCTGCCTCTAAGATTTCACCTCACAATCAAGTCTGCTTCTGGGCCAACGTGATTCCGTAGCTCATTGTGGATGCAATGCACTGACTTAGGGGCCACTGAGGGAGACCTGAGAATTATTCTTTCCTTGAAACAGTCTTAAGTGTGTGTGGCAGCAAACCATGAGGAAAATAAGGGAGACCACTAGCAAACTCAAAAACAAAAGGGAAATCTCAAGCGTATGATTGTGTGTGTGTGTGTGTGTGTGTGTGTGTGTGTGTATTCAGAATCTTGCCAAAACCAAAGCAGTTTTTAGGAAAACATTCAAAGCATCATTAGTAAACCTTGAAGGCACCAAGTTCTTATGTCTTTTTTAGAAGACAATGGTTGCTATAATTAAAGCTAGTGTGTGAAAGGAAGTTTAAAGTCAAATTAGAGTAAATCTGCAAAGTTCCTAAGAAGAAAAAAAATGTGTGGACACAAAAGGAAAATTGAAACCAAGCAGGAGTTACTCAGCTGGGCCCTGGGGGCTTGTACCATCTGCTGATCCCAGCTGCTCAGGAGGTTTAAGGATCAAGGTTCACTGACAGCCCAGGCAGGAAAGTCTATGAGATGCTTATCTCCAGTTAACCACCAGAAAGCCAGAAGTGGAGCTGTGGCTCAAGGTGGTAGAGTGCCAGCCTTGAACAACAAAGTCCAGGCAAAGCTGGGTTGTCAGATCCTGTTCCTTGGCAGGATTTGAACCCATGAGCCAGCGGGAAGCCCACAGCTGCACAGATGTGACATCCACATTGGTGGGGATTTGCTGTCTGTAGCTGTATTTCAGTGACACCCGCAGAAGAGCGTTCGGGGACCAGCTTCTGCTCTTTCCCTGGTTTATTTCCATGTTAAATTTCCATTTCTTTCTCCCTTGTCTCAGAGTCTGATTCAGACACCCTGCACAGCTGTACCCACAGCCAAACTGAGCACTTAAAAAATGCAATTTGGTTCAGAGTTCTCGCTGGGAGCCAATGGCTCTTACCTGAGGGTCTAGCTATTTGGGAGGATGAGATGAGAAAGGTCATAGTTCAAGGCCTGCTCAAACAGACACACAAGACCTTTCTCAACCAACAGCCCAGGTGCTAGTTACATCCACCTGTCATCCATGGGAGGCTGAAGTTGAGAGAATTACCATTCCTAGCCAGCCCAAGAAGGAAAGTCTGCAAGATTCCATCTCCACAGAAGAAGCTGGGTGTGGTGGTACCAGGTTGTCATTCCTGTTAAAGCAGGAAGTAAAGGCCAGGAAGATCACAGTTGAGGTATGCTCCTCATATAGCACGCGAGACTAGCTCAAAGATAAACATCACACGAAAGGAGCTGGAGGCATGCTTCTAGCAAGTGCCAGCTCTCTAGTCCAAATCCCAGTGCAAAAAAAAAAAATTTAAGGACTAAAGAATAGGTTCTAAATGGATTCCACTTCAACTCACCATGGTCTTTAAGAGCAAAAGAAATTTCCCCAAGGACAGGTTCTATCATTGCCACGTACCTCCTCCCACGGTAATGCCCAGGCCTTCTCCTCCCCCCTCCCCCCTCCCCCCTCCCCAGCTGCCTGCTCTTGAGAGACAACCCAGCTCCTGAGTAAGCCCAAGAACAGTGCTGAGTCTTGTGCTTTACGAAGACAGGACTGATGGTGTGTGAGAATGAACAAAAGTGGAACACCCCCCCCCCCGACTTAGCTTCATAAACCCTGTGACAAAAAAGGCCAGATTTGAATGGATTTAAGTGGTGCCACCTCTGAGTGGTCCTGTTGGAAAAGAAAACCCTCTGGGAATTGGTATTTGTTGTCTCTGCAGGCGATTCATTTTTCTCCATCCACTTTGAACATGTAACATTCAGAATCTGTCAAACATAGCACCCATTCTTTTCTAAAGTATTCGCCAGGAAGCAGAGACATTTTTTTTAGACCTGTGTTCTTGTTCTTCCCTAAAAGTAGCCTGCAGAATGTTCACAGTACAGAGGAGGTAGCATGCTTAAAATCTGGACTGATGGGATTGTTTCTAAGAAATCCACCGGATTGATTGATTCCCAATACGGTATCTTGTTCTTGATTTCATTTGGAGATTTGCTTTACAGAAGCATGTTCCTACATCCTCCAACCCGGAGTGACTGTTGTTGATGCAAGCTGTGGATGAAGCAATGGTGGTGGCTGTAAACTGATCAACGTTGGGGAGGTGGGGGAGAGGTGGACGGAGGTGTCCACTGAGGATCAGGGAATGAGGGTAGTGAAGGGAAGGGGGGTAGTGCTGGTGGTGGATGTGATGGTAGACATGATGATGATTAGGTACTGAAGAGGTGGAGGTGCTGTTGATAAGGTGATATTAATGGTGGAGGTGTGACAGTGGTAATGGTGATGATGGTGTTGGTGCTGGCCATGATGATGAAGATGATAACAGTAGAGGTGGTGGTGACAGTACTGGTGAAGGACAGAAGATGCTATCTGTGGAGCATTTGCTACACACTGTAATTCTGCAGTTCGCCTGGTTAGAATACCTCACAGAGCAACCTCTTATGAGCCTGTTTTGAGAACCGTAACCAGCCAGTGATACCACAGCCCAGACAGATGGATGCTGCCAATCGCCAGTGGCAGCCATGTCACCTGGCCATCTCAAGCAGGGCTTCAGGAGGTACGGACCATGAAGGTCTCTGAGGAAATGTGCAGTGCAGGTGGTGTCTGTGATGTTGTTTGGGAGAAGATGTCTCTGTGTTCAGAGTCTCCTGGCGAGGATGAGCTCGCTCTGTGGGGAATGATAAAGGGGCTCAGCCACTCTGGAGCCTCTGTCTCCCCTGCCTCGGGCTGAACCTGAACCTGCTTGGAAGTCTCTCGAGGTGGGCTCAGCAGAGCATGAGTCCCTGCTCTCACCACCTGTGCAGGGGCATGGAGCCCCCTGTAGGGCCATATTTCCTTCCAAAGCAGACCAGCCGAGTTCACAGTCATGGCTGTAAACCAAGTTCAGGATCATGGCTGTAACCCAAGTTCAAGCTCATGGCTGTAAACCAAATTCAAGGTCATGTCTGTAAGCCAAGTTCATGGTCATGGCTGTGAGCCAGGCTAGTTCACAGTGTTCTGCTCCTATACAGAAGACATAGATGAAGACTCAGCTCACCTGCAGCCTCTGTGCCTCCTCATTTCCAAAATAAATAAATAACATGTGCATCATCTTCAGGCACCGTGTAAGGCAAGAGGGAGATGGTTATAGACCTGAATATATTAATCAGGCTCCACTTACAGACCTACTCCCTTCTTTAGTTAGAGGCTGTAATTTGGCGCTGTGATTTTCAAAGTCAGTGAAATGCTAAAGAGAAGTGTGTCAGCTGGCATCAGATGGATCCCCAAAATAACATCGCTGGGAACAGATCCTTTGATAAAATATCCCTAAAGACTTTCAAGATACATAATGGTTTTTTTTTTTTTAATGACAGATTTGGCAGAATTTTCTTCCACTTTCCGGCTTTCCAAAGATGATTTCATTCCAAAAGGCTTTTTAAGTTTGCAAAAAAAAAAAAAAAAGTGCTCTCTGTTTACCTCCTCACCCCCCACCCAGTGCTGATTTGTCTCTTTTGCATTCTGCAGTTCATTTTAAACATGAAATTGATGACTTCTTTAGTGCTGAATCACTGGAATGGGGATGGCCTGATTTTCAATAACATGTGGGCAAAGTGAGGAGTCTGGAGCCAGCATATGAGCAATGCAATGTATTCCTGAAGAGACTAAAAACAAACCAACCCGCAGGCCAGCCCAAGCCTGCGGTTCCCAGGCATGACCTGGCTCTTGTACATCGTAACTACTCTGCCTCTTTGGCTTGACCTCTGGGGCTGTGATGTCATCACTGAGTCTTAACTGTCTTAGTCCTGTCTTGTATTCCTCAAGTCGGAGAACAAGAATCCCTCAGAAAATTCTGCCTGACAGCTTGATTAATGACTCTCCGAATCTAGAGATGAAGGGACTGCCAGGTACAAGCCAGAGTCCTTGAAAAGGAAGGAAAACATTTATTGTCATGGAAATAGCTGTTGGCATGTGACCTGCTATACCCCCATAGAACCTCAGAATGTGACTGTACTCACAAACAGGGTCTTCAAAGGGGTGACCAAAGGTAAGTGGGACTGTCTGATCCTGTAGAGATGAGGTCCTTATAAGAGACTGGAACACAGACCTGGGCGGAGAAAGAAGATGATAATATAAAGGGACTCGGCTCTTCCTAGGGTGTCAGAAGCAGCGCGGCGCCCGGTTCAACACTGCTGGACACAGTTAAGTGTTAGCGTGAACGCTAGCTGAGTCTTTGTTACATCTTATTCTGCATTTTCAAAATCGCTTTCTGACACTTGTTCTGTGAACGAATGAAGTGGACATGTTGGAGTGGGCCCCTGGAAGGCACCAAGGACTGCTACCCAACCATAAAAACACAACAATAACCAGACAACCCAACTGAAAAATGGGCCAAAGACCTTCACAGAAACCTCACCAAGGACACACACTGTGGCGAACGAGCACTGGAAAGGTCACACGGGCAACGTCAGGCAACGTCTTTAGAGGATTGAAAATTCAGACAGGAATGGAGCACTGGACACCTAATAGAGAGGAAAAAAATCAGAGAGCCCGACAGCACCAAATGCTGATGAGGACTGGAAACCACAGACAGGCACACGCGCATGCGTGCATGGCTGGAGCTGCAGACAGACATTTGTCGGTTTCTTACACCCTTTGTCCTGCCGTCCGGCCGTGAGACTCCTCGGTGCTCATTCGCCCTCATCACGGAGGTGAAAACTTAACATCCACACAAAAACTTGCTGTCATGCCTATAGCGGCATAATTGCCTCAGTAAGTGGATGGATAAACATCTGAATAATGAGATGTTACTCAGCACTTAAAAGAGATGAGCTATTCAGTCTGGATGTTAGCGCACACACCTGTAATCCTTGCGAGGTGGAGGCAGGAGGCTTGAAGGTTCTAGGTCAGCCTGGGCTACACAGCAAGGCCATGTCTCAAAAACGAGAGAGAGAGAGAGAAGGAGGGGGGGAGAAAGAGAGACAGAGAGAGAGGGAGAGAGAGAGAGAGAGAGG
>NW_012267291.1:7129986-7158577 GCF_000151885.1 Dipodomys ordii
GAGGCCAGCCTTAGAAGAGAAATTGACTCTTCAGCAATTTGGCTCTGCTCCCCTCTGGGGCAGCCATACACCCCTGACTCCTGGGTGGGGGCTGCAGGAGTCACTAGGGCTCAGTGCAGAGGCCGGACCTCCATGACCTGTATGGTAACTGCAGGGCAAATGTGCACACACACTCACAAGCGTGTATGTGCCCAAGTATACAGAGATGCATGCACACAGTGCACACTCACAGCTGTACACATGCATCGTACACACATGCACGGCTCACTGAGTGCACATACACACACCTGTACACACATGTCAACACATTGGAACATACAGCACACCACTCTTTTCTAGAAGGATCTGGGAGACCCCTGACTTCCCAGAGCCTCCCCCACTCACCCCCCTCTTTCTACCCAGAACACATTGCAAAGCCTCCAATTCTATTCACACGGCGGGGTGCCAATTTGGAGTGTGGATTAGTGCACTTCTGAAAACTTAAGTGTTTTTTAAAAGATGAGGTTTCTAAACTGTTGGGCACAAATGGAGGCTGAGATGACACCCAGACAGAGAGCATCTGTTACGGGGGGGGGTGTCATGGAGGGGACAGAAGTCAGGGAGAGGCTGAGCCGGGCTCTCTGCGAGGGCAGGGCTCAGGGCCCAACTCCTGCCATGACCGGATTGCTGTGGTGTCCCCCCCCCGCTGGACAGCTTGAATCCCCCCCCGCTGGACAGCTTGAATCAGGGGCCACCTCGGCTTTTCTCAGTGACACCTCCAGGAGCAGAACTCACCTGCTGCCTGGGGGTGGGGGTGGGGCCTTCTTGCATGTGGTGGGGAGAGGGTGTTGGGCTTGGGGTAAGTAGAGGCAGGGCATGAGGACCGCCCTACCGATGGCGTGTGTACCTAAGATTGTGTCTAGGCCCAGCAGTGCTCTCCTACTCCATGGGCGTAATGAGGGGCTCCCCAGAACCTCCACACACCCCCTCACCCTGGAGAGCCGGCGGGTGGTAAGTGGTCTGAGACCAGCTGCCACCTGTGCAGAGACGGGGTGACATGCGCCATCCGCACTGGCTGCTGTCCCTGCCAGGACGAGGCTCCGGGACACAGCCCCTCCCTCCCCACCATGTCCATCAGCCTGTGGCGCTGTGGCCTGTGCGCTGGGGACATTCGGTCAGCCCCGCCCATCTGATGCTCTGCCGGGAAAGGGCTGTGGAGGCATTCATGATTCCAGGAGGGGAGACTGGGGATTCGGGGCCGGGACAGCTGGAGGGACATGGCAGCTCCAAGTTCGGTCACCCCAGCTGCAGTATGAACAGCACTGGGGATGGAGGAGGGGGACAGCACAGGTGACAGTGGGCAGCCTCCCTCCTGCTCCTGTGTGAGGCCGCCCTGTCCCGCGCAGGCCTCCTCCCCACCTGGGAGCTGCCCAGGCGCAAGTCTCGGGATGTAGGGGTGGGGGTGGGGGATCTTGGCTTCCCAGGAATGGGTGCACTTGAGCCCAGACCCTTCTCCTGCGGGGTCTCACTGACCATACATGGTCTGGTTCAATATCTTTTCATCACTCTCAATCACCATGGGCATGCACTCAGCCCAGGCTCACTCCCCACCCAGCCCCACTGCCCCTCCCTTGGGGGACGGGGTTAAACCCCAGCCTCCCCCTGACCACCCACACGAGGGCCCGGCAGCACTGGGTGGGTGACGGGACCATTGTCCTGTCCCCTAGGGGGGGGCGACAGACAACTCCCTCCTGGGCCTCACGGTTTCCATGCAGACCCACAGCGCTGGACGCTCCTGGATGCGCCCCCAAGCTCCCGCCACCCGTCAGGCCTGGTCTGTCCCTGAGGGGTCACGGTCAACCGAGCTCTGCCGCTGCAGCTGCGCTGGTTTCCTCCCGAGGTGCCTCTCCCACTGCGACACTGCAGAGCGCACCATCACTTCCCACCATCCATTTCCGCAGGAAGCTTTGGACGCGGTCCCCAGCCTTGGGGATCCCCAGTTCTTGCGTCACCAGTGTTGTGGATTTCCACACACACCAGCGCGCGCGTGCTAACCACAGAGTCAGAACCAAATCACTGCCTGCTCTAATTACCCCAGTAACCAACCCATGGCTACCAAAGCACTTCACTGGTCACTCCATAATTGTATGTGTAAGGATTCTCCACTAAAAGCTACTGTTTGATCCCATTTGAAAGTATCAATGCCGGCTTTGTGTAAAACGCGGTCTGGGTGATGAACTGGCAGTGGCAGGCCATGCCACTCTAATGGAGTCTAATGACATCAAGAATGGACGCAGGAACTCTGCTAGAGTCTCAGAGACAGGAGATGAAGGAGCAGGAGGCAGCCAGCGCTGCAGGGTGGTGGAGGGAAACAGCCCATCTGCTAAGCCAGAGCTCTGAGCCAGACTTCGTGCCGAGCTGGGGAGTTATTGGTGCAGCCCGCTGCAGGCGGCTGAGTGTCTCCATGCCCACAGGCTCCCTGCTGTCTGGGAAGTGATTGCTCAGAGGACCTTCCCAGGGGAAGCCAGGCCATGAGCAGACCCCTGGGAACAGAGCCAGCCAGGTCCCTATTCAATCTGAATGAACCCAGCAATCCAAATATGATGCCTCAGTTTCCCAAACTGGAAACCACACAGGTACCTCATTCATTGAGACCACGTGTGGGAATTGCTGTGTAAGGGTGGGGTAGAGTGAGGAGGGGGAGTGGGGTGGGGAGGGGGAGGAGGGAGGGAGTGCTGCCACTCCTGGGGTCCCTGGAGATGTTGGCTTCTGCTGGAGCCATTGAGAACTCAGGTCCACCACACCAGTGAGTGGGTCTTGAGTGGGGTCAGCAGAAGCTGGGAAGGGACCCAGTGGCCCCTCTGTGCCCCATAGTGTGGGCACCGGATGGAGGAGATGCGGCGTGGAGAGGCGGCAATGTGGCTGCACGCTAGGCTGGCAGGAGGGTTGGGTGGACATGAGCAGGGCCAGGTCCCCTCTGAAGGAGGCCCCGTGGGGTGGCCGTGGCTCAGCTGTGTGTGCCTCTCCAACTCCAGCCAGCCTCAGGAACCCCAGAGAGCCCGTTCAGGACAGATCGAAGGACTGGCATTACTAACACCTGTCCAAAAGACCCTGGGCACCCCGAGGACCGGGCTCTGCCCACCGAAGGACAGGGACCAGAGGACATGGGTCTTCTTACTGCCTCACTCAGCACCCTCTCCTGGGTACAGTGTGTGGTGACAGGAAAACCTCACTTCCTGTACCTCCTCTCTTACCTGGCCCTGGTTCACTGCTCCAGCCACAAGGGCCTGCCTGCTCTTCACCCACAAAGATCTTCAGGGTCTCCCTGGCCCAGGGCCTTTGAACATGATGTGTCCTCTACTTGGCATGCTCTTCCCAGTGCTCACTCACCTCCTCAAAAAATCCCTTCCTGGGGCTGGGAAGTTGGCTCAGTGGTAGAGTGCTTGCCTTGCATGCATGAGGCCCTGGGTTTGATTCCTCAGCACCACATAAGCAAAAAAGAAAAAAGTCGGAAGTAGCACTGTGGCTCAAGCGGTAGAGTGCTAGCCTTGAGCTGAAGAGCTGAGGGACAGCGCCCAAGCCCAGAGTTCAGGCCCCACAACCGGACCCCAAAAAAAAATCCCTTCCTAATGCCTTGACCTTCATTCTCTTGACCTTCACCTCCTGACACACCTCATCATTGTTGGTTCAATGGCTATCATGTGTCCTCTAGACTAGAAAGTGGCCTTCGTGAGAGCAGAGACATTGGTTGGTTCCCTCCCAGCCTGGCACCAGAACAGAGCCTGACTCAGGCCTGGGAATGGACACCCGAGCAGGACAGTTCCCCCCCCCCCGCCCCCTGCACGGCCTAGAAGGCCTTTCCTGTCAGCTCTGCTCCAACCTGCCACCACTAGCCCCAGAGCGTGCTGGGAGAGAAGGGGCAGCAGTCACCAGGCCCCGCCCACCCTGCTGGGCCTGCACTTGCAGACTTTCCTCTTCTCCAGCTCTCAACAAGCAGCAGTTCCCACCTGGCTTTGGTTTTCATCCATTTCTGATGGGGGGAAAATTAAAAACACACGAAAGGCACTGAGGGGAGTGCCTGAGTGGATGGAGCTGTTTTCGGGTCCTTGTCATCCTCAGTTATTGACGCAGCCCTGACTGTGTGCCTGGTGCCACCGAGACAGGAGGGTCACGGGTCCCTGTCCTGGGGCTACCCCAGGATGCCGGCGTCTGTGGTGGGGGGCCACAGGCTGCTTCACACCTGAGACAGCCCTACTGCTCTGTTCATCTTTTACTCTTACAGCTGTTCTGTTCCTAAGGTAGCAGAAGTTTAGAGAACATTCCTTGAAAACACAGAAAAACTGCACTAGTATTTTTATCGCACAAACCAAAGTGTACCTGGTTGTGAATGTCGCATTTGGTGTGAATGTGTGCTCCCCATATTCAGCTTGGTATTCTCTTCTTCCTGATTATCAGATGACTTGCTTTATGAAAAAATTCATCTTTAAAACAAATGATACACCAGTGGCTCACACCTGTAATTCTAGCTACTCAGGAGGCTGAGATCTGAGAGTCATTGTCCAAAGTCAAACTGGGCAGGAAAGTCCGTGAGACTCTTATCTCCAATGAACCATCAGAAAACCAGAAGTGGCACTGTGGCTCAAGTGGTAGAGTGCTAGCCTTGAGTATCAGAGCCCAGGCTCTGAATTTAACCCTCAGGACTGGCGTATGTATACACACACTGCTGGCTACAGAATATTCCATCCCAGAGAGGCACCATACTCTACTTACCAGCTGGTGTGCACAATCAGGTTGATTCCTTCCTCTTCCTCTTCCTCTTCCTCCTTGAGCCCTTGTGCCCTCAGCCATCAAGGGTCTTTTGTTGGAAGTCTGCAGTCATTAGGGCAGGCTGTGGCAGAGGATATTGGGACCGTAACCCCTGCTCTTCCTCTCTTTGCTTCCTTGCTACTGTGAGGCCAACAGCTTCCTTCTCCGTGGGCTCCCACTATGACACACAGTCTTACCACAGGCCCAAAGGCAAGAGAGCAACCAAAGCTGAGAGCAAAGTAACCTTCCCTCTTTTTAAGTGGGTCACCTCTGGTGTTTTGTTACCGTGACACAAGGCTGACTGCCGTGCTCCTTCTCTCCTGACTCCTGATCCAAACTGCACCTGAGGATCCTTCTTAGAAACTGTGACTTCTTCCTCACTGAGCAGTGCCTGAAAATCCATCCCGAGCATGGAGGTCCTCACTAGCTCCAGGCATCCGAATCCTCCCTCCGTGCTCAGGTTTGGCCCAGCCTGTGCTGCCATGCCAGGCAGTGTCACAACGGATGAATGGCTCGTCTCAGGCAATGGTGGATCATGTCCTCAGGCAGCCATGTGCAGCAAAACACCTGACACCTGCAAAACCCAGCACCGGGCTCTCCGGCAGGCCAACTCTCTGGGGCTCCAGTGTCCCTTTGTCATGAGAACCAGGGACTTGGGCCTTTCCCTGCAGGACTGGCCAGTAGTGGACCGATGTCCTGGGCTGGACTGAATCTGCCTAATGAGGTGGTGTTTGCTCGGCCTGAGACAGACAGGTGGAGGAGCTGGTGCCCCCTGACCCCCCAACAGCACCTTAGAATTCCTGCCCAGCCTTCTGGCCTTTCTCAGGGTGACCCCAATGCTCTGGGTGGGGTGGGGATGGAACTTGGAGGAGTGGGGTGGAGGAGGGGTAGACACAGAGCACAGTAAAGATCGGCATTGCTGGCTGTGATCTAAGATGTCCTGCGCCCGCCTGCTTCGGTGACACAATGTGACTTACTGCCTAAGCTCTCCAGCCCAGCTGGTAACAAATCTTCTTGTAGAGACTGTACGGGCTTGGTAAAGGGATCATCTGATGTTTGCAAACATCCCTGGGCTCAGGAAGGGCCTCGGGCTTGACAAATGAGAAATGAGAAAATTAGAGGCTTCCAGAAAATGTAAATATCATCCTTTGTAAGTCTGTCCCTGAGCAGGAGGGGAAAAAAAATGTTTCCTCAAAGCAAATGAGGCTTTGCTTTGATTCTTTTCACACCAGGAAAAAAAATGACTGTGGCTGTTTTACATGCTTTTACATATTCAATCTGTCTTCCGCCCCCAGCTAGATGTGGGAGGCAGGCTGTAATTTCACTGATTTCTCTCAAATTCCATGTTTCTTCACCTGAGGACAGACACAGGTAGGTTTCTTTCTTACTCTCCCCTCCCCACAAAATTTGACTGCCAGGGAACCCCTGTACAATGTTCAGGGCCGTCGGTATGCCTGCTCAGACATCTTCCACCCACAGCCTTGCCCCTTGCCATACTCCAGAACCCCCGTGCTGTCAGCTGACAGCGTGGCTTCTCGTTTGGTCTTCTGTCATCCATCCCACAGGCAGCACCCCCCCCACACACACACACGGGCCTTCCTGACCACTGTGCTGCTGGGCCCCCCCCCAACCCTAACCTTATCAACACTGGGACTGGCCCCACCCCCTGGCTCATGAGTGGCTGTGATTGGCTCGATCCACTCCCCCGCTGGGACTGTGATTGGTTCAGTAAGAGGTGCTTCAAAGAAAGCTTCTTTTGCTGAGGAACAATGGCTCTTTCCTTGGGCCCATCATGAAAGTACAGGATAAAAGCCTGGTGCCCCCAGCCTCCATTGTGTACCTTTGTCCTTTGTCCCAAGGCATTGTTCTCTTGCAATCCCTTCCATATGGGGAGACAGGAAGGAGCAGACAAGAGCCACCTGCCTGGTGTCATTGACTCTCACCTTAGCAAGGCCTCAGCTGACCAGTCCTGAGACAATGGATTGTCAGAACACCCCACAAGACACCTCTGGCCACTGTGACTCAAACTGTTTTAATTATGCCTACCTTATACACACACACACACACACACACACACACTCCTAATCCTTTGTCTATTTACACCTATATCTCATGTCTACACGCAAGATACTAAGGATGGCTTAGTGCCACCTTCCGATAGCTAGCCATGACACGTCATTACAGTGCCTCTACTGCCCTTCATATGTCTCTTTATTTGATGGATAGATGTCTGTGCAGGTGAGAATTCTGCACCAGGTTGCAAGCTGTGAGCAATGATTATTGATGGTCCGTTTTCTAAACTTGTTATCTGACCCTAGAATAGAAAACTACAAAAAACTTGCTAAAGAACTAATGTAATCTGTAATCCTAGCTACCCAGGCTGAAATCTGAGGATCATGGCTCAAAGCCAGCCTGGGCAGGAAAATCTGTGAGACTCAAGAATCTCCAATCAACCACCAGAAAGCTAGTAGTGGAGCTGGGGCTTAAGCGGTAGAGCTCTCACCTTGAACACAAAAGCTCAGGGACAGCACCTAGGCCCTGAGTTCAAGCCCCAGGACCAACAACAAGAAACTAATGTGGCAACTCACAGTCCACGCACCTGGAAAATCCTGTCTCCCTGTCCCCCTGGGCAAACTGGATGTTTGGAAAGGGCAAGCAACCATCACGGTAAAGAAACATAAACTGGGAAGGAAACAAGATAAGGAAATACTAAAACGTACACCGACTTCTAGCTCATCTTACCCAGCCTGGGAGGAGCAGGGAGGGACTTTCCTGCCCACTAGGGAGAAATTGCTTGTTACGTCCACCCTGGTGAGTGAGCCCACCTCACAGACACCTGATCTTGCAAGACCACCCCTGAAGTCTCACCTTCACGGCAAGTTTTGTCTCCAGGTCCGTTCTTTGAGTCTGGACAAGTTCTGAGTATCTTTCTCACAGAAACCTTCTCAGGGACCAGCAGACACCCATGTTGCGCTCTCAGCAACGGCTCTGTGTTGAGCTGTTAAAGTGAAATGGCTTCAATTTTCGGTCCCTGTGAAGTCTTCCCTGGTTTCCACCGAGCTGTTGATGGCAATTGTCACGTGACGGATACTTCCTCTCCCTCCTCACGGAGCCTCTGCCATTGCTTGCTCCCTCGTTTGAACAGGCATTTCATACTCAGCCTGTAGGCACAGTGCACAGGGATCGCTGGAGGAGAATTCATCTTACAAACAAGTTTTCTTCATCTTTTCATTAAGATTAGCAGGCAACCTGTAATGAAAAGATGATGGGAAATTGGGCTGAGGATGAGTTCAGACTGGAGTTCTGGATGGGAGCAGACAGGCCGGTCCAGGAGGCCATTCCTGCAAAGCAGATGCTCTGAGCAAGCGAAGAAATACCAAGATTTATAAAGGACTTGAAGCTGCTCCACAGGACATAAACTTGGGGATCAAGAGAAGGGAGTGGAGGCCGCCTTAGATGGGAAGAGAGAGAAAAACGGGGTCGCATTGGCCACTGGGAAGGTTCTAGCCAGGCCAACTTGGGTAGAAGAGTGGAGCAGGCCAAAGCTGGACAAGGCAAGGAAGAGAGAGGAGGAGGCTGAGGGTAGGGAAGGAGGAGAGGAAGGGCAGCTCAGGGAGGCAGGCAAGGCAGGGTGTGGCTTAGCAGAGCCAGCAGATTAGGGAGAAAGCTGGGTCCACACAGGGGAGGTGGGGTTGACTAAAGTTCATGGACTTGGGAGAGATGGCCGTGTCAGCACAGGTGCTTGCTGGCCGCTGGCCAGAGCGGACGGAGGCCCAGGACTGGCACCGTGGTTCCAGGCGGCCCCTGGCTCTGCAGTACAGGAGACCTTGAGCCAATTTGTCTTCCCAGAGCCTCTGTGTCACCCTCTGTGAAGGGGGAAGGTCAGGGCCAGCCAGGGCTGGGCTTTAATCAGCTGCCATCCACAGCAGAGCCTAGCACAGTGTTTCTGCAAAAAGAATGAGGATCTTTTGCATCTTTTCCCACGCTTGAAGCCCGTGGGACCTGTGTGGAGCAGACACCTGCCCCCTTCCTTCCGTCTGTATTCCAAGGGCTCTTCCGGGTGTGGACCCCATCTACATCTCACCTAGGATGAGCAGGGCAGCTCAGGAGTGTGACCCGGCAGAGCACGCAGGAGCAAGATGGTTGAGGCCTGGGATGGACGGGGCTTTAACAGTTCCATGGTGACCAGAAAATCTCCCCCAGGCTCCCTAAGCTGCCACCTGAAGTTCCTGAGTTCCAACGCCCCTGTGGCTGCTCTAGCTGGGACCAGCACCCTTCCTACGGTGGCCAGGGCATCTGCAGCCTTTGCTGGTGGAAGAAATGAAGAGGTTCCAGGATGTGGGGCCTCCCCCTACACCTCCTCCCCGGTACCTACAAACTAAGAGAAAGTGCCAGTGGCTCCTGCCTGTAAGCCTAGCTGCTCAAGAGGTTGTGATCTGCAGGATCACACTCCTTCTCTGGGAGTCCCTGGAGTTCCACAGAGTCATGTATACCATGCCCCCCCCTCCCCACACACACTACACTTGGCTCCTGAAATGGTTTACCACGAGGAGAGTGTGGCTATCTGGCTCCCTGTTGGCCTCTGGAGCAGACCTGGACCCCTGCCAGATTTTCTTGGTGCGCAAGTAATTTGTTCCTCTATGGGAGGCCAAGCAACAATCAAGAAATAAACAAACACTTTTCTTTTTTGAAAACAAACAAACAAACAAACATAAAAGCCTCGTCAAGCAAATCAGGGCAGAGGAACAAGGGAAGAAAGGACCTCCTTTCCTATTCCGCAGCCCCAGCAGCGCCCCCTCCCCCCCCCCCTTGCCCCTGCAGCCAGGCGGTTTCTGTGAAAACACTGGTCCACAGCAGCCAGCACACTCTGGCACATTCAGGAAGCTTCTTCCCAGCCGAGTAAACACCCCCGGTTCCCAGGAAATCAGCCTGAGGTTAACTGGTGCTTAGCTGCGGGGCTCAGTGAGGGTCATTCCCCATGGAACCGGCTCAGTGTGGGTCAATCCAGAGGGAACCGGGCCTGGGTTCCCACAGCGGGGACCGTGACTTAGGGGGCGTCTCTTGGAAACCAGGCTTGCTGTGTGTCGTTCTGATTCGTGGAGTCCCTGACATCAGAGGGTGGTGTGTGTGCGGCTGAGTTACAAGTGGTTACACACGGGAGGGGCCGGGAGCCTGTGAGGTCCTGTGGCCAGCAGAATGGGACACACAGAGGGACATGGTTTCTAGAGATGGCCAGCCACGTGGGCCTAGAAATGACTCCTGAAGGAAGCCCTTGTCACTGGAGATCAGTGGATCACTGGAGACAGGAGCACAGCCACTGTGCAGGGCCCCCAAAGGGAGCAGAGGGCTTGGGAGGAGGCAGAGCCAGGCCCGGTGGACAGGCCCAGAACTCCAGCATGCCAGGGACATAGGGCTTTCCCTCCTGGTGTGGTTAGGGCAGGTGACAGTGACCTGGAGTGTGCCAGCCCAGAAAGGGGGGCAGTGGGGGTGTGGGTCCTGAGCTGGCTTTGGTTTACACAGAACGGTGCTCTTCAGGTAAGCCGTTTCCTGTGTGTGCGACTTGGAAGGAGCAGGGTCCCAGGACCAGTGAGACCTTTAGAAACCACTACACCGGAATATAGAGAACAGAAGATCTGGTTAATTCAAGCACACACATACACACAAACTTAATGTATGTTTGTTTGTTTGTTTTGCCAGTCCTGGGGCTTGAACTCAGGGCCTGGGCACTGTCCTTGAGCTTCTTTTGCTCAAGGCTAGCTCCCTAACACTTGAGCCACAGCGCCATTTCCAGCCTTTTCTGTTTATGTGGTACTGAGGAATCCAACCCAGGGCTTCATGAATGCTAGGCAAGCACTCTACCACTGAGCCACACCCCCAGCTCTTAATGTTTGTTTTTTAAAATTTTTGTGGGGGTACTGGGACTTGAACTCAGGGTCTGAATGTTGTCCGTGAGCTTTTTCACTCAGGGCTAACCCTTTACCACTTGAGCCACAGCTCTACTTCTGACATTTTTGGTAATTAATTGGAGAGTGAAGTCTCAAAGACTTTCCTGCCCAGGCTGGCTTTGAACCATGGTCCTCAGATCTTAGCCTCCAAAAGTAGCTAGGATTACAGGTGTGAGCACTGGTGCCCAGCACACATGTGAACTTCAAATGCCTTCCATCCCTGTGGGTAGCTGTCCTGTCACTCCCCCCCAGAGCCTGCTGTGTTGTACCAGGGGCCTTTAATTGCAAGAAACATGAGAATCAGCGTGATGAAGTTAAACCAATGCAAGTGTTCTCATTACGCATTATGCATATGTCTGGCCTTAACATCTTATTTGGACAGTATAAAAGCCAAATAGAGAAAAGGACTGTCAGGCAAACAGCCAGCTTCCTGTGGACCGAGCCAGCGGGAGATGAAAAGGGAGAAGGAGGCCTGCTCAAATATCGATTCAACCTCACTTGCAAGGACAGACCCACCCTCGTCTGGGTTAGGAGACCAGCCAACAGGTGTTTGCCTGTGATGATCGCACTCAGCTCCTCATTGTAGGCAGCCCCCCCCAACCACATGACAAAGGCCAGATGGGGGCCTCAGCCCTGGCTGAGGTTTGGCGTTGCCACCCCTAGGTTCCTTGCTGGCCTAGAGACTGAGGCTCTCCTCCTCGGTCCCTCACCCCCTCCCACTCACAAGCAAAGCTGTGCACTCAGTGGGGTGTGCTCTGCTCAGGAAGATGAATAAGGGCTTGTTCAATAAATGTTTACCTGTCTGTAACATCGATCCTTAGAATATTCTAGATTGACATTCTACATGCAAATGGACCACCACTGGAAAAAAATGTTTCCATCCACCGAGTTCTACGTGGTGGTTGGTGCAGAAGTTCTGTGACGTGTGGATTCCATTTTTTTGATTCCCCTGATGACCTGGCATCTGTTCATGGGCTCAGCAGGCTCTGTCCGCAGGCCAGCCAAGGGGGGGGAGGGTCTCAGCTTCTTGCTGGTCCAGGGCCTGTCTCTGTCCCCAGCAGTCCAGATGGGGTCCCAGGGATCAATCATGGCTCTTTAGAAGCTCGGTGGCTGCTGGGCACCGGTGGCTCATACCTGTAATCCTAGCTACTCAGGAGGCTGAGATCTGAGGATCATGGTTCAAAGCCAGCCTGGGCAGAAAAGACTGTGAGACTCCTATCTCCAATAAACCACTAGAAAACCTAAGTGGTGCTGTAGCTCAGGTGGTAGAGGGCTCGCCTTGAGCTGAAGAGCACAGGGACAGCGCCCAGGCCCAGAGTTCAAGCCCCACGACCGACAAAAAAAAAGAAGCTTGGTGGCCATTATTTCTGCTTGAAAATGCCCCTGGCCGCTGTCTGGAAGATGAGCTGACAGTCCCGGTGGTGTGCCCAGGCCTGCTGTGGCTTCAGATGGCACACACATAAAATCCTCCACTTGGCTGGGGTGACAGGACAGCACTGGCCTTGGAAGTGGTGACACGGACAGTCCTCGTCAGACCCACGTGGAGAGCCTGCTCCTGAGAATTACAGCGGGGTGAGCCAAAGCGGCAGGACGGGACCCCGCGCTCCGCCTCCCAGCGTCTCCTGTTCCTTCCTGGGGTCCTCGGAAATCCTGGGAGACAACTGAGCATGATGGGACTCTTCCTGTGTGTGCTTCACCAGAGTGTGGGGAAAGGCCTATGATCACCACCCAGGCCGGCCCAGCCTCCTGCTCTGTCCCTGAGGCTTATTCTAAAGCAGGGCCCAGACTTTGGTGGGTGTCTTCAAACTCAGCCACACCGTCCCAATGGGCTCTACTGCTCAGGTGTCTTCAACTCTTCCCCAAATGTCTTCCTGGTCTTTTTTCCAGAAATTCCACCAGAACCACCGCCTCTGGTTGTGAAGGCTCCATGTGCTGTGGTGGACCGTGACTTTACTTTGTTGTGTTGTTGTTGTTTGATTTTTATGTATGTCCAGGGCCTGGGCGCTATCTCTGAGCTCTTTTGTGCAAGGCTAATTATGCTCTGCCAATTTGAGCCACAGTGCCACTTCAAGTTTTCTGGTGGTTAACTGTAGGTAAGGGTCTCTTGGACTTTCCCGCCTGGACTGGCTTCCTGCAGAGCAGAGCTAGACTTGAGAGAAGGGCAGCAAGACTTCACCTCCAGGTAACCCAGAGCCCAGTGGTGCTCTCCACAGGGCAGAGGCCCCAAGGGAAGATCTGGTGTTTTTGATCCTTTGCACACAGGCTCTTGGACCCATGCAAGCCGATGCCTGGCTTTCCAGACAAATATTTTATAATTTCCCTCTTTACTCGGCTGGAATGAAATTCATAGATCCTATAACTGACCCACACGTGTATTCTTCATCAATGTAATATCCCCACTCTAGTAGAAAGGGGAGATGAAAGACTTTATAATGAAACAAAACATATTCCAGCACGCGATTGCTCTGGCTTGGCTGGCCTAATCAGATCTGGGACTGAGCTATAGGTGACAGTCAGTGCAGGATAAGAACCAGGATAGGGATTCAGGACACCCTGAGAGACAACACTGCCCTGATGTGTGCTCAGACGCCCGAATCCCCTCTGGAGAGGGCTGTGTATCAGTGAAAGCTTGGGATTCTAACTCTGTGCCAAGCTAACTCCTTTTCTGGCTACATCCCCTTAGCAGATGCTGCAGCCCCAAGGACAGCTTCTCTGGTCTTGAACCTGAACTTGAACCTGAGGGGGCCCACCATCCACTAGTGGATCACCAGGAGAGGGGCGGGTGCTAATGGAGTTCTGCCACAGTCACCCAGTGGCAGCTGGTAACGGTCCCCAGGTTTCCCCTCTTTGGAGTACTGCCAACGGGGACTAGTCTCAGGCCTGTGCCAGCCTACAGCCAGTGTCTAACACAGACAGTGTAGCCCTTTGTTTCCAGTGGGGAGGCGTGCCCCAGAGCTTTCCACATGACCAGAGAGATGAAAGTACCAAAATGATCTCCTTGCTTAAGTGACATCTTCCTCCTTCCAATGCTGCACCATTGTCCCTTATCCTAGGAGCTGCTTCTAAATAAATCAGCAGCTCTGGGCTTCCTGGCATAGGCTCTGCCTCCCAGGAACTTGACCTAATGCACAGTCAAGAAGCAAACCAAGCCAAGTGCTGGCGGTTCACACTTCCAACCCTAGCTACCCCGGAGGCTGAGAGATGAGGATCATATTTCAAGGCTAGCCCCAGAAGAAAAGTTTGTGAGACCCTACATCAAATACAACCACCAAAATAACAAGGCTACAGCCAGGCACCGGTGGCTCATGCATGTCATCCTAGCTACTCAGGAGGCTGAGATCTGAGGATCATGGTTCGAAGTTAGCCTATGCCTGAAAGTCCTATAAGACTCTTATCTCCAATTTATTCACCAAAAAACCAGAAGTGGAGCTGTGGCTGTCCGTGGTAGAGTAATGAATGGCCTTGAGCAAAATAGAGCTCAGGGATAGTGCTCGAGTCCTGAGTTCAAGTCCCACAACTTTAAAAAAGGGGAGGGGGAAGGGCTTCAACTGGGAAAATGAAGGAAAAGATGACATGTCCACAAAGAAATATACTCATTACCTGACTTATAAAACCATGACCCCTCTATACATCTCCTTTTATAATAATAGCTAGACACTGGTGGCTCATGCCTGTCATCCTAGTTACTCAGGAGGCTGAGATCTGAAGATTGTGGTTCAAAGGCAGAATAGGCAGGAAAAGTCCATGAGACTCTTATCTCCAATGAACTACAAAATGCTGGAAGCAGAGCTGTGGCTCAAGTGGTATAGCACTATCCTTGAGCCAAAGAGCCAGAAGCAGTGCACATTGCGTGTGCACACACACACACACACACACACGCACACACACACATCAATAATAAACCAAGCAAAATAGAGCTGCAGACATGGCTCAAGTGATAGAGAGTTAGCCCAGTTTGTCACTTACCCCTCTGTTCATTTCCCACTGTGCTTAAACACAACCAGAACTCCCTTGGGCGCTCCGGCCCTGCATCCTCCGGTCCCTCCAGGCATTTTCTTGAGTGGGGATGTTGTTCTCACGACCCCTCCCTGCCCCCAGGGCTCAGCGCGGCTGCTGGCTCCTGGTCCTCTACCCACAGCCTGAGATGCAGCCTCAGGCTATCCCTTTCCAACACGTCATCCATCCTTCATTCACTTATGGTCCTGGCTGTGGAGGTGGTTGTCAGCGCTTTCTTCCTATCAGAAGGCAGAAAGGGATTGCGCCCTTCCCAGAAGGGAGCTGAAAATGAGGGCCCTTTGCTGCTCCCCGTGCTCCGACTTCCGCCCACAGGTCTCAGGCAGGCCTAACGGGGGCCACAGAGCTCTCCCCCTGCCATTGTCCACCCTGAAGCTCTATACTTGGCTGGTTCTTCATTGATAGCCCAGGACTGGCCTGGACCAGCTAGGGCTGGATGGAGCTGCACTGGGTTGGGTTAAGTTGGGTTACATTGCATCAGCTTGTACAAAATGCTGAGTCTTCATCCAGAAAGTTCAGTTACTTTTAGCCTACGCAGAGCAGCAGGCTCTCCTCTTTGACCTTCACGTGGCTGCTCCCTCTGCCTGGATGGCTTTCCCCCTCTTCCGGTGGACTGCTAGTTATCTCTCTATTTCTACTGCTTCTCTGGCGACCTCTCATCTTCTCATTCCCACACAGTCCAACCTATCCTACTGCAGATGCTTCAGATGCTAAGCCCCACATATCATCAGAAATCATTTGAGCAAATGATGAAACTAATTACAACCAGGCACAATGGCTCATACCTGTAATCCCAGCAACTCTTGAGGTTGAAGGTAGAAGGATCGTAGTCTGAGGTTGGTCCTGGACTAAAGCACAAAATTCTACCTGAAAAAAAAAATAACTAAAGCAAAAACAGGCTGAGGCATGGCTCAAATAGTATACAAGAGCAAGGCCCTGAGTTCAAACCCTGGTACAAAGGAAGGAAGAAAAGAAGGAAGGAAGGGGAGAGAGGGAGAGAGAGGGAAGGAGGGAGGGAGGAAGGGAAGGAGGAGAGGGAGGGAGGGAGGGACGGACAGACAGAGGGAGGCGGGGAGGGAAGGGAGGAAATTAAGTAGGACTAGGTGCCACCTTGGCCCAAGGCACAACTTTAATGTCCATTTCCCTTTGAGAACATTGGTTCCCCGTGGCAGGTGTTTCTGAATGTTTCTGGGGACTTGACCGCAAGTATTGATATCCTGATATCATAAACCCCTGCAGAAAATGCCTGGGGGAGCCTCTCTTCTCTCTATTGGAAATACATCTCCGATTGATTAGCGCCAGAGGGTTTCAGAAGGAAATCTCCTCACTCCCTGACCTCTTGACTTACTGGGAAAACCCTCATTTGTCAAGATGTCAACTGTAAATTGCAGAGCACCAAAAACATCCAAGCCCTGCCTGTCCTGCCCTGGCCAGAACTTGTGTCTCTGCCTCTCACAGAAGCCAGAGCAATGAAAAGCATCACCAAGTCCAAAGAAGAAAGCACGCCTGGTCCACTGCAAGCAGCGGGCCAGATCCCTGGCAGGAGGGACCCCTCCCCACCCCTGCCCTCAGACCAGCCCACCATGCTCACAAAGGGCTCACAGGCTCTGGTCTCCAAGACCAGGGCCGCTCGCTCACCAGCTTGTTGTTTCGAGGTCTGCTGGGTTTAGCTTTGTGTGGGATTTAACAGGATTGCAGACTTACAGGTGGTCTCTTTGGGTGATTTACCTTTTGATGCCTAAAAATCTCCCACAACACCAAAGAAACAACCATGGCTGAGAGGACTTATATTACATAAGGTGAGAACTTCTTTTCATGGTCTCATGGAAGGCGGGGTTCATCTCTAGAAAAATGTAATGTTCCTTTCAAGAGCCAAAAGGTAGAGGAGATTGTCAAGATTATTGGCAAAATAAAAATGTCCACGAATAAGTGTGATCTCAAAAACACCACCTTTAGGTTGTGATTTCCAACCTTCAAAAAACCAAAGAAGGACTTTCCCAAGCGTTCAGCCAACCATGGAGTGGAGAAAAGAGCAAATAAATTACATCTCTTCAGGCTGATGATTTCTGTGCATGTGCATGTGTGTATGTACGCATGCACATGTCCACGAGCACGTGTGCGTGTGTGCTTGTATGCATGTCTGTGCACAGGTGTGAGTGTGCATATGCGGGGGGGCTGTGCTTTCTAACTGCTTATGCCATTTGTGCAGTACCGTATTATCTGTTGAAAAGTTGAAGGAGTTCATTTCAAGTGACACCGTGTTCAGCTTGATTAAAGGCTGGATCATGACAACCACATAAGAATTTATTTAACTCTGTAATGAATGAAGAAACCAGAAAGATTTTAAGACCCAAGGGAAATCCAAAGATCAGACATGCTCACAGGCTGCTAGGATCGCTGGCATGAATTTGATTAATGGGTGAGAAACTGGCTTCTTCCATAAGGAAGAAACGAGGTCCCCTTCCACCTCACCCAGCCTGAATTGCGGGGTCAGGGGTCAGCTGCATTATTACAGGACTACTACAAATCAATCTAGGATTCTGCAGGACGGTAAAACAGTTAGACACAATGAAGGGCAAAGGTTATCTAGGTTCACAAGTCAGTCAACACACATCCACATTTCAAAATCTTTCCTCTTTTTCCTTACAGGAGCCCAGACTCCCTAACACCACCATTTACAAGGCAGTGGCACACAGATGACCCCTTCCTCACCCTGGCCTCCTGGAAGTCCTGCAGAGAAAAACTCTGGTGAATAAGCCTCCCACCTGACACAAATTATCCACCATTACTTTTGTTGTTGTTGGTGGTGGTGGTGGTAGGGCTTGAACACAGGGCCTGGGCGCCGTCCCTGAGCTCTTTTGCTTAAGATTAGCACTCTACCACTTTGAGCCACAGCGCCACTTCTGGTTTTCCAGTGGTTTATTGGAGACAAGAGTCTCATGGACTTTCCTGCCTGGACTGGCTTCAAACCTCCATCCTCAGATCTCAGCCTCCTAAACCGCTGGGATTACAGGCAGGAGCACCAGTCCCTGGCTCCATCATTACCTTTTGATGTCTGTGGATATCCCTTGCTCCAGTTCACCCTGCATGGATCCTTCATTTCCCCAATGGCTTCTGTCTTGCTTTTGAATCCAGGCTTATTCAGCAGCAGCTGGAGCACGTGTCACCCACCGCTCCCCCCCCCCCCCCCTCTCCCACCCCCCCCCACAGCTGCCTGCAGGCTCGTGGTTATTATACATTCATATGCTTCTGTCATCATTATTATAAGCAATATTCTACAGTGACTTCCTTTTATTTCTCCTCAATATTATGGCAAATATAATAGCCTGGATTTCTTATTTTTGTGTATGGTAGGTCCTATTAATTATGCAGTTTACTTTACAATATTGTGCTGAATGAAGGTGGGTGCGAAGCTAGGCTGGCAAGATTGAGAACCACTTTCCCGAGAAACATACCATCAGGTATTTGCTTTCTCCAGCTCAGTTCTCTTTAGAGGAGCAATGCTTCTCCCCATTCGACTGGATTGTGAGGACCTGTCAATCAAGATGACTGATCTTTTGCCCAGCTAATCTGCGTTCTCCTCCTGGAAGTTACCTATTTAATAAGGTGAACTTGACGTTAGATCAGTGATCTCATGTTCCGTTCCAGTTGCTCACTAAGAATTCCACCGAAAACATACAAATATGTTTTGAAATACATAATATTCCCAAAGTGAACCAATAAAACAAAGTGAAAAGGTACTTCAAAAGAAGAGAAGCGGAACTAATTCTTTGCCTCTGGCGGTTGGATTCACTCTTGGATTATGACCAACGATCAGAATTCCTGAAGAGGACCCTGCCCTAAAGGACTCCGATCTGTCCAGCCTGCCAACTAAGCCAGGATCCATGTGTGGCCAGTAATAATTATACTTCTCTTTGGTTGCCAAGTGTGACCATGGCGGAGATAGAGACAGACCGATGATTCCTCTCACTTTATTCTTCCTTATAGTTCTCTCTCTTCCCCAGAGCTTCTCCAAACCAACAATCCAGAATTAAGAATGTGAACACGATCGCTTATTCTTTCAGAGCTGACACGGAAATCCCTTTTGATTGTGGAACTGCGTTAAGGTTTAACATTCAAACTGTATCCCAGTTTCCAATACATTTTCCAACATCTCCACCGAGTGTCATCCACACAGATGGTTTGTTTGCTTTTGATAGAAAAACATGACTTTGGTGCATGTTGGGTGCTCAGTGCTTCTCCCTAACACTCTCCCTGGACTCGAACATGGAAAGGAAGGAGAGGGGCTGGACTCCATCCATAGGACAAAGCCTCTAGACACTCAGGATTATCTGTGCTTTGTATGAACACTGACAGCAAGTGGGTGGGGCTTGGCAGAGAAGCCGCTATACACCCACTGTTGTTACACCATAATTGGCCTGTGAAATCCACCAACATGGCTAATTTCAGTACAGGGCAGAGCTGCAGACAGCCTAGCTTTGTTTTAATACATGCTTTCTTTCCCCTTCCCTCTCCCTCTTCTGGCATCATTTCTTCCTTGGCCAAAAAAAATACCAGTGGAACTGAGTGCCACTGGCTCACACCTATAAATCACACCTGTAATTCTAGTTACTCAGCAGGCTGAGATCTGAGGATCATGGTTTGAAGCCAGCCTAGGCAGGAAAGTCCATGAGACTCTTATCTCCAATGAAGCACCAAAAAGCTGCAAGTGGAGCTCTGCCCAGGCCCTGAGTTCAAGTCTTATAACTGGCGCGTGTGTGCGCGCGCGTGCATACACACACACACAATCACACACACACACACACCAAAATGCAATATTCTGTTCCTTAAGATTCACTTTACTGTCTTGGCTTTGCAAACAGAAAAGCTTTTATTCGTTAGACCACTCCCAAGCCTTCTTTGGCAGGATTGCACTTTTTTTTAATCAAAATGAATCCTTCACATATTCTGCATTTTTCCTTCCCTCTGCTCTGAGTTCTTGAGCACACGGAGGTGCCTGGTAGCTTCTGGGATGAGTGGAATGCAGCTGGAAGGTGCTGCCAAGATCGGCACCTCGTCTCCTTGTCTGCCCGCAGATCCCAGAGTAACAGTGCTGCTGTAGGCTCCCGCAGACCTGAGCAGGGCTGCGCTCCTGGAACGTGATCCGGGACACTGGTGGAGTCCTTCGGGACCCAACAAAGAGTGGCTGAGAGCCATGGAGTTGACAGGCATCTGGCTCCATCTCAAGGATGATTTGTGAGAATTCTGTGGGTCAGATTTATAGACCCCAAAAGGGTTTGAACGGGGATTCCATCATTCCTTTAGTCAGCTGACTTGGGTCCCCCCCCCACCATCGGCAAGTTAGACAGCAGTATCTAATCAGATGGTACTAGATTGCCAATGTCTGCTTCAGTTGCTACAGAGGAAATACACACACACACACACACACACACACACACACCAAAAAACAAAAAACCCACAGGCATGGTTCTAATATAAATTGGCTTGTTTCGGGTTTTTGTTTTAACACGCTTTTAGTCTCATCATAGTACATATTAAAATAGCATGGATTCAGCAATTTCAGGAAATTAGAGGCATTTGCTCAGATATTAACTCCTGCTAAAATGATGGCCCTTGTCTTTATTCAAAAGTCTGGCTCTCCGTTCTTTGTGGGTTTTCCTTCACTGATTTTTGATTTTGAAGTACTGCCCTAAATATTCCCCATGAGCACTAAGAGTTTTGATCCTCCACTCCCAAATTTTGTGCCCAAGGTCAGAGCATCTCTGGGCACTCCTTAGTCCCAGCCCAGAACATCTTTCACACTCAAGGAAATGGTGAGTGTAGGGGATCCCAGCTGAGAGGAGCTTGGGGATCCCCAAACGTTCTTTCACCAAAGATGGTGTGTTAAACCCTGGAGGGTTTGAGAGGCTGCAACTGGACCCGGTTCTCAGCTCTCTTGAACTTACATAACTATAGAAATCAAGTCTCTCTCTCTCTCTCACACACACACACACACACACACGAAGTCCCTGCCACATAAATCAACTCTCAGAGTTCTTCTGTCTGCTGCATCCCCACAAAATACCTGAAAAGATCCCATTTGCCTCCTCCAGAAAGCCCTTCCCTGTGCCAGGGCCAGAGGCCCCTCTCAGGTCCTGTCCTCTTCTGGCTGGGCAGTTTCATCCATCCAAGTGCTCTCTGGCCTTGTCCCTCACCCCGTGCTTCTCCCCACGGACCTGGTCCACATGCAGACTTTTTCCTCCGTCCTAAAGGCGCAGTTCCCCTTGGGGCAGACAGTCCCTTGGAGACAAGTGAGAATAGAAACTTAAACAGAATGGAAATGAGCACTGATGAGCCACATAGCTTGTGAGTCACTAACTCAGTGGTTCTTTGCAGAGACCAGGCTGCGCCCCTGCCCACCCCACCCAGAAGATTTGACCTCTGGAGATGGTTTTAGTTGCTAGGATGGAGGTGGGTGGGTGAGGGGCCACCAGCATCTAGCAGGCGATCCGGCACCTGTTAAACTGGGACAGTTTGCAGGTCAGCTCCCACCAGGAAGAACTGTGCAGACCACTGTCTGAAGGCTTCAGGCATGGCTGGATCCAGGAGTCAACTCATGTCTACAAGGCTCCATTTATGTTGTTTGTTTGCTTCTTTTTTTTTTGGGTGGGGGGCTTTTTCCTCTGCAGTGGCCTCACTCTGCTCTGTGACGAATTCACAGAAATAAGTCCACCATCAGAGACATGTTCTTTCTGGTCCATCAGATCTAGCCTGGTCATCCAGTTTTGTGTGCCTGGGGAGGTCAAAATCAGCTTGCATCCATGCTTGAGCTGCTGACTGCTCAAGAGGCTGAGATCTGAGGATCATGGTTTAAAACCAGAAAAGTCTGTGAGATTCTTTTATGTTCAATTAACTAGCAAAAAAAAAGCCAGAAATGGAGGTGTGGTTCAAGTGGTAGAGTGCTAGTCTTGAGCACAAAAGCTGAGCAAAAAGTAAAAGGCCTTACACACACACACACACACACACACACACACACACCAGCTTGTTGGGGTAAGGGGGAGAGGCCCTGGTGATCTTCACGGCTGACCCCAGGGCCAGTTGTCTGCATGGATGGCAGAGGGGAGAGACCGTTTTCCTGGAATGCAATCAGGACAATGGAGGCAGACGAAGGTGGAAGGGATGCTGGCGGACAGAGGTAGGCAATGGCCGCCACTTGTTTAGGGCTGAAGAGGCCAGAACACTGCCTCACACTGCTCAGCACACATCTGGGGAGAGAGGAGGGTGTGCCCCAGAAGTCAAGGGAAGAATGCCCGTGCCAGGGCGCTCTGTCCCCCAGAAAGCAGGCAAAACCTCTCACTTCTCCGTTCCCTGTTGGGCTGGGAAGCAAATTGTAAATCTGGACAACACATAAATACCTTCTACTCGCTCTGCCAGTTCAAAGGGGCTAACGCCTGAGAGGGATTTCTGGAAAGTGTAGCACGTTATACAAAGTGAAGGGAGTGTGGAAATTCTAGCCCCAGATGCTGGGACTCTTAACCACATGTGTCCCGCAGTGTCCCGTTTCCATAGAGAGCTCATGTTTTATTTACCTGTGTTTCAAGATGAAAGTTTCTGCCCTGACCCCCTGCTGAAGGGGAGGAAATAGCACCAGGGGACAGACCGGCAGCGCAGTGACTCAGAGCTCCCGTTCCTCCATCCCACGCTGGCCCGTGACTCAGCTCAGTGCACCTGATCAACACCCAGCCACGCCGCAGCCCGCCAAGTCCCTGTGCGCCCCGGGGTGATGAAGGCAGAGAGACAATTAGAACTCGCCCAGGGTTGAATCCAGGCCGGGCTCCCTGTCTCATGAGCAAAAGGCTGGACTCAAAGGGAGAGATGCTGTGAGAGTATATTGGTCTTTGCCAGAAAACCATGCAGACATCCAGGTTCAAAGACCAAAGAAAAGGCCTACTGCTGGTAAAGGGACTGACAAGACTCCTGCTCATAAGAGAGAAGTGAGAAGAAGCGCCAGCTATTGTCTGAGGTGGCCTATATAACCTAGAAGGCTTAGGAGGAGCTAGGAGGGGCTAGGAGATGGAGACCCTGGTGTGGACATGAGGGCCAGGGGCTTCATCATGGTGGATTAGGATTTATGGCTGCTGACCAAGTAGAAGATATGGCGCTCTGCAGCTGCCCAGACCTGAAGGTCACTCTAGGGGCTCCTGTTGCCTTATATGGTGGTGGCTGCCCCAGAGGAGTGCTATCCCAAGGTAGAGGGGGTTGGAGGCTGATTACTTACTGCCTTTACTACATGGGCCTGGTGTTGCCTAGGAAGGAAGCATGCTAAGCTGTGGAGAGGGGAAGGAGCATTCTAAGCTAGGGAAAGGGAGCTCATTTCGCTAACAGGAAAGAACGAAAGAAAGAAAGAAAGAGAGAGAGAGACATGAAGGAAGGAAGGAAGGAAGGAAAAAAGGAAGGAAGGAAGGAAGGAAAGAAGGAAGGGGGCTGGGAAGGTGGCTCAGTGGTAGAGCGCTTGCCTTACATGCATGAGACCCCTGGGTTCGATTCCTCAGTACTACATAAGCAGAAAAAGCCGGAAGTGGTGCTGTGGCTCAAGTGGTAGAGTGTTAGCCTTGAGCTGAAGAGCTGAGGGACAGCGCCCAGGCCCAGAGTTCTCAGGACCAACAAAAAAAGAAAAAGAGAAGGAAGGAAGGAAAGAAAGAGGGAGGGAGGGGGGAAGGAAGGAAGGAAGAGAACTGTCACTGTCACCCATATATATAAGCCCAGCTACTCAGGATCACAGTTCCAGACCAGCATGGGCCAAAAGCTAGCAATACCCCATCTCAACCAATAAGCCAAGCATGGTGACGCACGTGCACACACACACACACACACACACACACACACACGCACACACACACACGCACACACACTCACACACACACACACACACACACAGTGAGCCCACCTTAGAGGTAGGAGGGCGGAGTCAGACCAGCTGGGGGAGAAACACAAGACACTATCTGAGCAATATCCTAAACCAAAAAAGGCCCATGGCATGGTTCAAATGGTAGAGAGCTGGCCTAGGAAGTGCAAGGCCCTGAGTGCAAAACCCAGTAGCACCAGAAATAAAAACAAGCAAATGACAAAATAACATCCATAATGGCAATAAAATAATGTCTGTATTCCCTTCTCTTTTGTGCTCATTCAAGAGTCTGCAGTTCCCATCGACGGCTCCATCTCCCTCCATGTTCCCTACCCCTGAGCCACACCAGCCTTCTCTCTGGGTCCTCAGCTCTCTGGGCCTGTTCCCTCCTCTGAAGCTTCGCACCTGCTGTTCCCTCTCCTAGAACACTGTTCCCTCAAGGATCCCATGCAGAGCCCTTCAGGACTCAGCCCATATGTCCCCTCCTCAGGGGAGCCCCAAGACCGCCCGAAACAAGTCAGCCCTGCCCCACCCCTGGACCCTTTATGCCAGCACCCATTGGCTTCTTTCCCTGTGTCTAGTGCCCCCTGCAGTGACCCATCCACTTGTTTATCTGACTCATCCTCGCAGATTGCAACCTTGAGCAAATGGAGGGAAAGACGTGTTCCCCCGCTGGGCGCAGGCACTAGCCTGGCAGCTGTGGCCCCGGCACCCAGTCAGTGTTATTAAGTGCATTTATTACGCCTCCCATCCTCCCCACACCAGGGAGTGCTGTTTGCATTGGACTGGTGCTGGCTCAGGAAGAGATGAGGCCCAGATGTCACAAAAGAACGTCATGTGTTTAGTCACGTGATCTGTCACATGCTCAGTCACCTGTTCAGGCTGGATAATAAACTACACGGGGACACTTTCTCTAGCCAAGATAGGAAAATTGTTAGGACTTCCCCCGGAAGTTTGAGATTCATTTTACAACAAATCATTAATGGACACAGAGTCACGGCAAAATAAGCAAGCATTCGGATTTTCCTGAACCGCTCACAGTCTAGGCAAGACCCTGAGATTCGTGCAACCTGGGTCTCTGGGGCTGAGATGGGCTGACGTGGGCCCAGCTCGATGGGATGGACAGAGTCATGAGCTGGCACTTCCTGTCCGTATTCCAGGCTGGGCAAATGGGTGCTCACGCAGCTCCTGTGGAACAGAGGCATTTCCCGGGGGAGGGTCTCAGCTGGGTCCTGGGCTGGGGCTGGGGGGGAGGGGGGTGCATGGGAACTGATCCAAACCAGGGTTCTCTCTCATCTGGGCCATCAGAGAAGTTTCCAGCAGGCCCCTACCTCCCACCATGGAGAGCAGAGCAGCAGTGCCAACAGGAACCAGCCCTGCGGGGACCCCAGTGGAGAAGTGAGGGGCAGAGCCAGTGGAGCTGAGCAGGGCTGCCTGGGCCTCGGTGGCCAGGCTGAAGCAACAAGTGCAGGGGTGGAAAGCAATCCGAGCTTCTGACAACAGACACCGCCAGAGAGTGCCAGGGTTCGGGGCCACAGGAACGAGTCACGATGACAGTTCCTCCGTCTCTTCCCCCTAGGCTGGCCATCTCTGCCGAGGGGCAAGGCCGGTGAGGAGAGTACCCTTCAGGGGAGCTGTCCCTGAGAGTGAGCTGGCTGTCAGAGCCACACAGGTGCCGCGAACAGAGAGCTGAGAGGAAGGGCAGGAGGGGCGGCCTGGCCCTGTGGGGCTGGGTGCACCCGCCTTGGTGGAGACTGAAGGAAGTGAAGGTCTGAACACACCCATGCCCGCTCTCCCCTGAGGTCTCAGAGAGCCTGGGGACAGGGAGTGACGGCCTGGCTTCTGTGGGGTGTGGGCAGCAGTACTTGCCATGAGGTCCCGGACATCAGCCCCAGCTTTCTTCCACCTCCTGTCTCCACCTGTGAATCGTCAGCGATCCCTGGCACAGCCACACCATCTGCATCTCCCGGTCCTGTCCGTGCATGCCTCGGAGGATGCACAGGCCCCAGGAGGTCGCGACACGACCTGATGCCGCAGGCCACTGAGGGGCTCCAGTCCTGCTGGACACCGGGCCCTGTGGTGGCACAGGAGAGGCCGCTGGGCAGTCCCCAAAGCACCAGAGTCGCATCCCACGTGTCCCCAGGAGGCCTCACTCTGCAGAGTGGGTGGGACACCTGCACGCGCTGTCCTTCCCTGTCCAGCCGACAAAGGACCGATGAAGAAATCGTTGGCTGAAGTGGCTGAATGCTGTGAACTGCGTTGTTTGGGGACTGGAGTTTGTTCTGGGGTCTGGAGCCAGACAGGGGAAGGGACCCTCCCTCCCACAATACCCTGGCAGTCTGTGCCCAGCCGGAGACCACAGGCCGATTTCACGGATGCTTACGGAGCCAGCGGGAAGCCGGAGCTTAGCCTGTCCTCCTAATTAAAGGACAGAGGCCAGTTGTTCCCCATCAGAGCGCACAAAAGATGATTGCTTTGGTCCCCACGGAGCCTCAGATGCCAAAATCTGGAGCCTGCCACCTGGTATTCTTAGGAAGTGACCCTTTAAGGAGAGACGCCACTGTGAGCGAGACAGCGCTGTGGGCTTCCATCCCGGCCTCCGGGAGACAGCTCTGCCCAGCGGAGAGGATCCTGAACCTGCCCTGTGCCTGCCAGGTGGGCAACCTGCGGTGGGTCAGGGATGGGGTCTCCCACCTGCGGTCATGTAAAATCCAGACCCACAGTGCCCGAACTCCAGCATCCGGGATGATGCCAGGAAAATAGATTTCACTGCTCACTCCATCCTGGGCCCCGCAGGGTGAGAGCTGGGCCTCCCCCCACTTCTCAGCCAGAGCAGCCCGAGCTCCACACGTCACCCTGTGGCTGGTCAGCTGAGGCGGGGCTCAGTGCTTGGAGGAAAATGTCCTCCTCTCCTTCATGGTCAGTCCCACCCCTCAGCCCTCCACGCATAACCCTGGTTACTCATGATGGTCTAGAAGAATGCGACTCAGAGCTCCCACTGTGGACATGTGGCCCCAATCAGCCAGTAGACTCACCTTGTTTGTTCTTGGGGCTTTTAGGGAACCATACAGCTGAGCACAGAGGCCTCACCCAGGAACTGAACACCTCCATTCTCCTGAGGTCCTGGTGGGGGATGTGGAGTGGAGGGAGGGGAGGAAGGGGAGGGAGCCTCCAGACATGGCCTCCATGCTGGGGCCTCCGGCCCTGGCCTCCATGGTAGGGGTCTGCCTGCCTCTCTCTCTTTCATCCCTCCTTCTTCCAGGGAGACTGAGATGCCGCAGAAGGCCCAGGTGTGGTGTGTGCTGGCATTTGCACTCACCCTGAGTTCTTTGACAGCAGCCAATAGCAGGCGGTCACCACTGGCTGCATCCCTCCCCTGTCCCCCACCACATCCTGAATATACAGAACTTGTTATGTTCGTGTATACACACACATGCACATAGTACACACATTCACACATATACTCACACACACATGTTCAGTGTACACATGCACACTTGTGCACACATTCACACACGCATGCAGCAGATGCCCCTCATGAGCTCTACCCACAGCCAAGCAGAGCAGAGCAGGGCTGAGGGTAAGCAGCTGCTCCCAAGGGATGTTGTCAGCCTGGGGCTTTTAACCTGACACAGGTGTAAGGCTGGTTACCATGGAGAGCCAGTGAAGGGTCCCCAGGAGCCCTCCAGGGCTAGAGGCTCTTCTGAAGGGCAGGTCCCCAGGGGCTCCGGGAGGGGGCTGGCAGGACTGGCATTTCAATGACATGTGATTTGCCTGCCTGTATGTGTGTGTATGTGCTTATGTGCATTGTATGCGTGTGCATGGTGAACCTGCATATTTGTGTGCACATACGAGCATCGTGTAGGGGAGAATATGTGTGGGTGCAGGGTTTATGCACGTGTGCATGTATGAGATGTGTGAGCTATTGTGCCTGTGTGCACATGTGTGAGCAACCCATTTGTGAGAATACTGCACAAGTGTGTAAGAGTGTGTGTACATTGTGTATTTCAGTAATGTGTCCACATGCAAAAGGGTATGTTTCCAAAAGTGTGCTGCATGAGTGGAGTGTGCAGGTGTGTGAATATGTGTGTTTCATAAGTGCAAGTGTATCTGCATGGATGTACACGTATGACCCTGTGTATTGTCTGTGCACATGCTTGGCTATGTTTGTGTGTGTGTTTGTATGAGTGTGTGCATGCATGCATATAAATATATGCATTGTTTGAACATGTTTGTGTGAATGTGAGTGTGTTTGTGTGTGAGCATATGTGTATATGTCTGTACACATGTGCAAGTGTGACAGAATATTGTGTGACTGTGTAAGTGTACATGTGTATGTGTGCATGGTATGAGTGTGATTATATGTGTACAAGTGCTTTTACATCTGTGTGTGTGAGTGTGCCTTCTGCCAGCTGTGTGTGAGCATGTGTGGGCAGGTTATGTGTACAAGCTTGCACACATGCCCGGGCCCCACGTGTACAGGGTGAAACCTGAATGTCCCACCATATCCAGCTGCATCTGTGTCCAGCAGTGTTCAAGGGCCACCAGACAGATGCTCAGACCACAGGCCTCTGCCGCCCAGAATCTGCACACACACACACACACACACACACACTCACTCACTCATCTGTTCATGCAGACACAGAACACATCCTCCCAACAGCATCTCTGCCTCCCCTCTGTGGCTCAGCTATCTCCAGAGCTGGTCTATTCTGGTCACGGCAGGTTTTAGGCGTCTAGCTCCACCCTCCCCGTTGACCTCAGGGCCCACTAGTGCATCCCAGCCTGCTGTGTGACAGAGCTAGCAAGGCCTGTCCATGCTCAGGCCAGCCCCCCCCCCGTCTGCAGGAGACACCCTCCCCGTTGACCTCAGGGCCCACTAGTGCATCCCAGCCTGCTGTGTGACAGAGCTAGCAAGGCCTGTCCATGCTCAGGGCCCACTAGTGCATCCCAGCCTGCTGTG
>NW_012267291.1:7159043-7185739 GCF_000151885.1 Dipodomys ordii
CCCACTAGTGCATCCCAGCCTGCTGTGTGACAGAGCTAGCAAGGCCTGTCCATGCTCAGCCCCCCCCCCCGTCTGCAGGGACCCAACGTGCACACTCAGGATGCTCATCACTGCTCTGCGGGGATGGTGCCCCCTGCCTCTGTCCCCTGCCGCCTCTGTGACATCTGCGCATCTGATTGTCTCATGGTGCATGCTGTCCCTGTCTTTGTCACTCTGTGCCACCGTGGTGACAGTCTTCCTGGCTGCATTTGTGACACACTTTCTTTGGTGTCCCATGAACACATTCACAGACTGATTTCACCTAAAAGGCGGGTTTCCTTCAATGCAGCGGCGCGGGAGGGGGGGGTGGTGTCTGGAAAGGACTCTCAAGCAAAAGGAGAAGCAAAGAACACAACCACTCTGGGGTGGGTGCCTGGCTGCATAGATCTGGCCTTCAAAGTCCCCCTCCCCACCCACTGTACTGGGGGGAACCTGGAGAGGCTACCATAAATACCCACACATGCTAGGAGTCAGGTCCAGCAGAATCTGGGGCCCCCTAGCCAGACATTCCATTCTCCAAGGAAGCCAGAAATGCACATGTTTCAAATTAATATGCAAATGCTGGCAACTGATGCAAACCAAATCGCTTTAAAATTCTACAGTGGAGCTCCATCCAGCCCCTTTCACGGCTCTTCCCTTCTGATCCTTTAGGCCTCAGCCCAGATGTCACCCCCTCCCTCAGAGGGGCATTCCCATTGTCCTGTGCAAGCGGCCTGCACCAAAGTCACTGTCAGTGACGTGTGCTCTGTTCCTTCATGACGCTGCCCACGGCCAGGGTCTCCCTCCTTCGCAGCACCTCTAGGAGCACATAGCTGCCCAGATGGGGACGTGACTGCCTGGTGAATGGCAGCAACCAGAGCGATGCCCAGGCAACAGGCTATGCTCCCCGGATCTCCATTCCCACGTTCTCTAGCCCTTCTCCCGTATGCCATGTTTAGAGACGGGGACCTGGCTCAGCCTAACTGCTGTTCTCCTGGCCAGCCATCACTGCTCAGACACGCCGCAGAGACAGGCCAACATCCTCCTCCTGGATGGTCCAGAGCGGGAAGCACATGTGTGCTTGGCCATCGAGCACACATCGCCACATGCGTGCCATCCTTTGTGCGCATGTCCAGTGAGCTCACATCACACGCGTTCAATTCTTTGACTGCTCATAGTATCGGAGAAACACCATAGAAGCTGGACCACCTTGATCCTGAGTCAAGAATTCATATGGCATAGAACCCAGAGCATTTGATGCCAAGTTGCCTCTGTTTAAAGTACATTGTGTTTTATTGTGATCTGAAATCAAGGTTTTGTCTTAAATTGACCATCTTCCAAATGGTTTCAACCAAATCCCCTCTGCTCGGCAGGATGGGGGTGGGGTGAAAGACCCCACCCTCATCATGGTCGTGAACTTGGTCCCCTGTTTCCCAGTGTGACGCTGGGTTTGGCCAAGTGGTTGTGCATAAGCTAGACTTGGTACTTCCGTGATTCCTAATACACCAGTTTAAGAGAGAGAGAGAGAGAGCACAACATTGGAAATCCCACCTTGTAGCATTCTGGAGGTGGTGCTCAAGCTGTCCCTGCTGGCTGAGATGGCAGGCAGTGGAGGAGGTGCTGTCCCTCTGCACAGCCCCCTGAGCTCTGAGCAGCACTAGATGGCTGCACACCCCTGCATCTGTGGAATCTCCAGGCAGAGTCTGGGATCGAGACACACAGCTGGCTTCTGGCACAGCTCTGCCGGGTCACAGTGTGATAAAGGCAAAGAAAGTCGACAAAGGCATCCCAAATTGGTCCTAGCTGGCCAGATAAAGGAGGTAGGGGGTTTTCCCCCAATTACTTCAATTCTGTTTTGTTAACAATGAAAGTCACTCGTTTCCAAGGCAGATTTTGGACTAGGGAGAAGCCTAAAGGAAAAGCATCTCAATGCATTCAAGATAATGTTGATATTTGGATGGGTAGTGATCCTAGTTTTTCAGGATTGGGGGCCATCTGGGCCTCCCCCACCCCTATACACACACACACACACACACACACACACACACACACACACACACACACACACACACACACCAGGACCAGCTTATAGAAGAGCAAAGGAAGCTCATGTGTGGACCATTCTGGCCTCGCCTCCATCCTGCCCCTCTGTCCCTCCCCAGGCAAAGGCACTCAGAAGGGCAGGGGTCCAGCTTCAGACCCCAGGCTCCTTGGCATCTTGGCAGCTGGATCAGGGGCCTGGGAAGAGGTCTCGCTCTTTATTCTCACTCAATTGAACATCCTCTGTCTTCAAGGAGCCTGCCCATGCTTGGTGGCCCTTCCTGCAACAATGACCATTAACCTTTACAAAGATGCTCTGTGAGCCATTTTCTCCACTTCTTTCTCCACACCAGGTGTAATGAGGCTCAGAAACCCAGACGTAGGAGAGGCAGACATGAGAAGTGTCATAAATGAGGGGCCAGGAAGAGCAGGTTCCCAAGCTGCCACGCGGGTGCTGGGGGTGGCTGTCAGCAGCCCTCTGAGAGCCGTCACACCTGTGACACAAACAGACGGTGAGTCCCGCACTCACAGGTCTCCTGGCTCACCCAGCTCATGCTCATTCCACTGGAACCTGCCTCCTGGAGCCCCGGGTGGGAGCGAGGGGGCTGATTCTCTCCTCCAAAGAAGATCCAGGGCCCCTGCTCCCCCAGCCTGCTGGTCGCCTGGCCTGGCCCTGCCTCCCGAGGGAACATGGCTCTGTCACCTAAGACTCAGAACCTGAGGCCAGTGTCCAGGACAGAGGGGCCTTCCCAGATATAGGGGTGACCAAGCATTTCTAAGGACTCCAGGGGCTCTGGAAGCATCCAGAGCAAAGTCCCTTGGGGGCAGGGCTCCCAGGCACTTACAGGATGTAGACCAAATGACCAGGCATCTTCCAGCCCTGGCACTTTGACCGCGGGCTCTCCTGGCTTAGATTCTATCCCCTCGCACTTCCCCCTATAGTGCACCCCATGTGCCTCCCCTGCCCTGGGGTGCCTGTGCTTCCTGGATTCTCACAGGTGGGCATTCTCTCAGGGGAGAGGGCAGCCCCGCTTTGCAGCATCACCACACATCTGGCTCCTGAGAGAAGCCAGGGCTGCCCCATTCCTCTGCCCTCCTGATCCCGCAGGTCCCCACTGCAAATGGATGGGTGGGGGCCGCCATCAGAACAGCCCACCGCCACCAACACAGGCCCAGGAGGCACCGAGTCCCTCGGGGAGCAAACCGTTTAACTCGGGAAATGAAGGCGGCCTCCTGGCCTGCCCCTGGAATGGGCTGTGAAATAGGCCCTGGCCGGGCTCCAGGCAGAGCAGCTGCGAGGCTTGGCGCGGAGACGGGCAGACGAGGTGTCAGGAGCCGGGAGGACCCCGAGGTGCTGTGGTGACAGCACACAGCAGAAGCAGCCTGGGTCTCAGGATCCCCACACTTGGGAGGGTGTGGAGTGAATCTGGGGTGCCTGGGGCCCCTTCCCACCTGCCACCTGGGCACCCCAGAACAGAGAACGCCACCCTGGTGCTGGCAGGGACAGGTGATGGGCCTGACACAGAGCAGCTGCTGTCCACACAGTCCCTGAGCACAGGGGTCATTGGGGTCACCTTGAGGATGGTGGTGTCTACTGCCTCTGTGTATGGATAAGACCACAAAGAACCTAGAAGAGGTGGGCCAGGCCCGATGCCAGTGGCTCAAGCCTGTAATCCTCACTACAAAGGAGGCTGAGATCTGAGGGGATTATGGTTCAAAGCCAGTCAGGGCAGGGAAGTCCGTGAGACTCTAACCTCCAATAAACCATCAGAAAACCCGAAGTGGCACTGTGGCTCAAGTGGTAGAGCGCTCACCTTGAGCTGAAGAGCGCAGGGACAGCGCCCAGGCCCAGAGTTCAAGCTCCATAACTGACAAGAAGAGGAGGAGGAGGAGGAGGAAGAGGGCCAGGGCACAGAGATAAGGCTTTGTGTGAAAAGGCAGGTTTGTGCCATCTCTCAGGCACTAAATTCTAGCTGCATTGTCACATAAGTGTACTCATGGGATTACTTATGTTTTCAGTATATTTATTTCTCTTATAATGAATGTTATTATCCACTTGGAAAATGGAGCCTCTACAGGTTCCAACAGGCGCTAACAAAAGTGCGGGCTGAAGGGTCACCTGCGCATTTGGGGCCCCATGGGCATCTCCAGCACAGGGCTCTGTGTTTTCAGAGTGCTATGAGCAGGTCCCGTGGAAACAGCTGCCTCTGGTCACTTGGCTGGGCCGTCTGTTCTACCATGGCCAGCCCTGAAATGGCTCTTCAGCTGGATGAAATCAGGGCCGGATCACTCACGGCCTGTGCCCGGGGGGATGCATGGCCTGGGCAATGATGTCACCTGTCTGATTACTACTGTCTCTGCGGGCCTCTCACCTTCAGGCCTGCTGAGCCTTGTTCTGAGCAGGGATTTCTCAGGGCCCTTCCGTCACCCTTTGCTGGCATGCAGCACCAAGGCTCTGGTAGCACCAGGCTCATGGGCTGCACACCCCCAGTCTCTACCAGCCACCCTTCCCAAGGCCCAGAGGTCATTCTAAGTCCTACACTAGTGGGTCTGGAAAGGACTCAGAATGTGGGATCCATTTCACCCAGAGAGCTTGGCACCCCAAAGCCTGGTCATGCTCCTCTACCTTGAGAATCATAAAACATCACTTCTACCCATCAGCCAAGTGGACGGATCTCAAGCACTGGGATGGAGGACCACAAGGTTATATATCTCTATCTATCTATCTATCTATCTATCTATCTATCTATCTAGTTGAAGGTCTGGGCTAGGGGTGTGGCTGAGGGAGTAAAATGCCAGCCAATGAGCAAACGCAAGCATCAGATAGTGAGTTCAAGTCCTGGTCTTGGACCAAAAAAGAAAAAGAATAAGAGTGAAGGCTCTTCTGTCCCAGGTTGCCTCCTGTGACCTTCATCATTGTAGGTCAAGGGCAAATCGCCTCAATAAGGTGTGTGTGATCCCACACACCACACAGGTCGGACAAAATGAGAGTGTGATTCTTCCTGCTTTCTGGATGGAGAAGAAAACCACACCCAGTGGACAGTCAGTGTGTGAGCTTCCCATACCTGCCAAGGGACTGGGCATGGGTGGCTCACACCTGTAAGCCTAGCTACTCAGGAGGCTGAGATCCAAGGATTGCGGTTCAAAGCCAGCCTGGGAAGAAAAGTCCCATAAGACTCTTACCACTAATCAACTACTCAAAAACCAGAAGTGACACTGTGGATCAAAGTGGTAGAGTGGCAGGTAGCCTTGAGCAAAAAAGAGCTACAAGGACAGCACGAAGGCCCTAGATTCAAGGCAAGCAAGAAAGAACGAAGGAAGGAAGGAAGGAAAGAAAGAAAGAAAGAAAGAAAGAAAGAAAGAAAGAAAGAAAGAAAGAAAGAAAGAAAGAAAGAAAGAAAGAAAATTTAAAATACATATATTAAAAGAATTTAAAAATAAAGAATGGATCTTTATTTTTTACAAAGCACCTGACGCTAGAGGGCTTAGTAAATGTTTTCTTTAGTCAGCTGCCAGCTTGTCTTTGTCCTTTGTGTAACTCTACCAAACCCCAGTCAAAGGGACTCTGGTTGTGAAAGCCTGTGAAGCCCTTTGGAACTGCATCTGGAATGGGTAACAGGTGGAGGACTCTGTGTGCATTTGCCTTTTTGTTCCGCTATACTGATTCCTCCCTCTCTCAGTAGGAGAAGTCTCCACAGGCTTTGCCCCACCATAGTGCCTCTTTCCTGTCTGAGGCATTTGACTATTTTTCCCTCCGTCTGTTATTTTTTTTATAAAAATCAAAGCTCCAGAACCAGCTTGCAGCGTGGAGTGCTGCGCTGGACACCGGTATATCCTGTTGCTTCCTCTCCGCCCGCAGGGGCAGCACTGGGCCTTATTCTGTGATGTAGAATGCGGATGTGTGTTCTACTTCCTCTTTTGGTTGAGCCATTAGAAGGGTTGACACACACAACCTGGTACAGTCATGTGATCCTGAGCGAGAAACGCGTGAGGGGGTGTATCACAACTTCTCGGTTGTGCTACCGTCACAGAGGATCCTGCACGCATGTAGCCACCAAGAGGTTGTGCAGGTCACAGGTCTACTAGCTGCTCCTGGGCCCTGTGTACCTGCCCAGAACACTGACAGAACTGTGACCCGCTCCAAACAGGCACAGTCAGAACACTAAGCAGTCCCGGTGCCAGCAGCTCACACCTGTAATCCCAGCTGCTCAGGAGTCAAAGATCTGAGGGTTACAGTTCAAAGCCAGCCCAAGCAGGAAAGTCTGTGAGACTCTTACCTCCAGTGGACCACCAGAAAGCTGCACGCGGAGCTGTTGCTCAAGTGACAGAATGCTAACCTTGAGTGCAAATGCTAAGGGACAGTGCCTAGGCCCTGAGTTCAAGCCCCTGCGCTAGCACCAAAACCAACAAACAGCAACAACCAAAGAAACTCTCTGGGGCATCAGGAATCTTCTAGCTGTCCTGTGATTGGGGGGGTGGGGTGGGGAGGGTTACTGCTATATCTGAGTTTTGTCGTTTACCAAAACATCTTTACAGATAGGTGGTTCAAGACTCTACCCTCTCCCATGCTTGAATGCCACCCACAGGAAGGTGGGGCTAGGGGCTTCCCCAACAGAGGGGTTTGCAGAGGTAATCAGATCTCTCCATAGCCGACACTAAGTTAATCAAAAGACACATTAAGCTGGGTGGGCCTGACCTAGCCAGGTGAACCCAGGATTTCTCAGTTGGGAGAGATTTGAAACCAGAGAGATACTTTCCCACCCCCTCAAAGAAGCAAGCTGCCTCAAGTCCAACAGCTATGAGGAAATGAATTCTACCAACTTTGGGAGTTGTGCTCACTAGGCAGGTGCTCTACCTCCAGAGCCCCACCTCCAGACACCCCCCCTTTTTTTGCTTTTAGCACCCAACCTATGAGTGCTGTTTCTGAGCCACTGAATGAGTGGTAGTTTACTACCTCACAGCAGAAATGTAATGTGTTATTTCATCATATATATATATATATATATATATATATATAGTCACAAAAGTTCAATTAAGAGATCCATAGTTTCAAAAACCTATATAAAACTGAAGAAGTCTTTGATGGCATTGGAAGTTGATGGAATTTGGCCTGTGGATCACAATGCAAACAAAAGGCACTTATGTTGAAAAATACAGTCCATCTGCCACATCGACACCGCCTGGCTCCTGGCTCCTGTCTGAACTGGCGATTTCCCTTTGCAGAATTTCTGGGTTTTCTAAGTGTTCTCCATCGTGGGGTCCAGGAGTCCGGGCACTCCTGGTCCTTGGGTCCAGCTTGCTCCCACTTTTCCAATGATGTCATCGCTCCTAGGGCCAAGGCTCTATTTAGAAGTATTTAACTCCATTCTTTGTGTTGTTTTTCTCTATTTTTCCCTTGTTAGACCCAGGAACCAATCCAAGCAATGTTTATTTTCCCACCACGTTAACACCCAACAGCCCCTTTGCTGGGAGACACACATGCTACCTTAATTACCCGCTTGCTATTGAATCCCTGCAGTGAGAGACAACCCCCTCATTTGGGAGGAAAATTAACCGTACACAAACAACACCCCGTCTCATCTTGAATTAAACCCTTCCACACTCCCTTGGCACAGAACACTCTGGTGTTTCTTTTGTGCTTGGAGTCCAGTCTGCCCTCTTCCCTGGGAGACATTTTGGCCAAGAAGCCAGGAGTGGAACTCCCCCACCCTCACCCCCAGGGCTGAGCTGGTCTCGTCCCTTCATGGCTTCTTCTCTGGCCCATTGAAGCTGCCATTGCTCCAGCCCACCTTAAGCCCCCCCGCCCCAGCAGGCCCTTCCCACGCTGGCTGTCCCCTGCCTCAGCCTCTGAGGAGTGACAGCAGCCCAGGCCACCGTGGGCTGCTCCTCCCTGCCGCCGCCCACACTTGGGAAGTCAACGAAAGATTAAACATGATGAATCGCAGCTCCGGGAAGACGCAGTGTGGAGAAAGAGCTTCGTTCGCTGCAACTGGAGATTTATCGCCGCGTGCCACAGATAATGACACCATCCATCTCCCCCAGGCTGAGCGCGGGGTCCCCCTCTGCAGGTTGGAGAAGGGCCGTGGGAAAAGCCCTGTGTCCCCTTGCTGGAGTGATGCAGGGCCAGGCTGCTCAGGGCTCTGCCGGGCTCACCAGCCACGGACACCCCAGGCTCTGCAGTGGACGCCTCCGACCCACCATCTAGAGGACAGATTGTCCCTGACCCCAAAGCTGGCCAGCTCATGGATGAGAGAAGAAGAGGGTCCCAGAGGTGCCATGATGTGGATGGTTCTCACATCCAGTGAGTCCTGCTGGAGCCAGTGCCAGCCAGGGCATGATGAATGCCTCCCAAGTTCCAGAACACATCCTGACCTTCCCCACGATCTGTGGAGGCCCAGTGAAAGGGGGCGGCCGTCCATCCGACTGGTTCTGTGACTTTCTCCCCCACCGGCCACGTCAGCTCCATGAGGTCCAGAGCTGCACTTTCCTCTCTGCTGTGTCCTGGTGTGAAGAGTAGAGCATGCCCGGCAGGGAAATAAGTACTTATCATCAAACCCTTGAATTGGTGAAGGAAGGAGCCATGCTTAGACACTGGAAGCTGACGGCCAGGCACTCTACCACTTGAACTATATCCCACTACTTTTGCTTTAATTTTTTTTTTTTTGACAGTCATGGGGCTTGATCTCAGGGTCTAAGCTCTTCTGCTCAAGGCTAGCAGTTCTACCACATTAAGCCACAGCGCCACTTCAGTTTCCTAGCGGTTGATTGGAGACATGAATCTCACAGACGTTCCTGCCCAGGCTGGCTTTGAACCACGCTCCTCAGATCTCAGCCTCCTGAGTAGCTAGGATTACAGACGTGAGCCACCAGCACCCGACTAATTTATTTATTTATTTACTTACTTACTTGCTGATTAAGAGTTTGCCCTTTCTTTGCCCCAGCCAACCTCATACTGAAATCCTCCTGCCTCCATCTTCCATATAGCTGAGATTATAGGTGTGCACTACCATGCCCAGCCTCACTGGCCTGTCCTTAGCACCGCAGACTACATCAGCCATGAACCAGGGGCCCCCGTGTACTTGATTCTCATTGCCATGGGCTGAATTGAGCTGCTCTCAAAAATTCCTGCATAAACATCTTAACTCCTTCATACCTGTCCAACAGGTCTGTACAGAGCTGTTTAACATGAGATTTTTACAGTGAGTGCCAGAAGACTAAGACTAGCATCCTTATAGGCAGGACAGTGGGAGATCTCGACTTGAGTAGGGGGAAGGTGGTAGAGGGAAGAGTCCACGGCTGGATCAGGTCTTCCCCACCGTCTTCAAGACGCTTCGCCCCGTGGACCCTAAGATCTTGGACTTCTAGCCCCTAGGATATGAGACAATACATTTCTGTGATTTAAGCTCTTCCCACCCAATCTGTGGTACTAGGCTATGGACACCCTGGCCAACTTAAACCCACCCACAGCAGCTTCCATCTGGCCACTGGATTTGGCCAATGAGCAGACAGTGAAAACACAGATTTCCTATAGAAGCCTGTCTGGACTTTGTGGACACGGGACATCTCTGGGCCTGCCTGACCACGTGGTGGAGTCCAGTCGAGGCCCTACCACTGCCCTGATCTCTCCATCCTCGCAGCCATTCGGGCTCCCGTCCCTTTGGAGGTTCAAGTCCCTTCTCTGCCCTTCAGTCCCTAGCCACTAACTTCAAACCTGAGTCAATTCCAAACCAACTCTCTGAGCCCACGCCTGGCCTTCCTCCTCCCTGCCCAGCCCCACCTTGCAGGCTCCTCTGTGACACCCTCTCTGCCCCCAGGCTGGTACCTGATCAGGGCGTGGCCTTGCCTGAACCCTGTCCTCCTGGTGTCCCTAGAACTTATAGCTGTGACCTTACAGAGTGACCTTTCCTGACCTTTAACTCCTTTATCATGGAGGCTGGAGACTTTGTTTCGCCAACGCCATACGACTCCCCAAGTCCCCAGGGCTGGACCCAGACAGTTCTAGCAGCAGCCAGGATTGTCCCAAGCCGGGGATGGCCCTTACGTACCCCTTGACCTTAGGGTTGGTGACACCAGAAGCTTTAGCGGGGGGGGGGGGGGGGGGGGGGGAGTGAGGGTAGGGGGTGGAACTCCAGGCTGAGGTCCACCCAGCCCCCCTGGAGCTGCCCCCTCCCCCCCTCCCTCCAGGCCCCTGGGTGTCTCCCCCTGCTTTCTCCCCTCCCCACCACTTAACAATCTCTTCATTAACTCTCTTCAATCAATCTTCTTAATGAGGCTTCCGTGTCTGCCCTGAAGCGAAGGAATGAAAAACATCACCAAGTGTGCTATGACACGACACCAATTGGAGATGTGTGACCCTTTCTGAGATGAGGAAGATGGAGAAATCATTCTAGAACCTGTGCACTCAGGGCCCCCGGCCTGTGTCCACCTCCTGCTGGGCGCGGGGGTCGGGGGAGGACGACCACACTGCTCCCCTCCCTGTTCCTGCAGGGTTCCCAGAGTGTCCTGGGGAGACCTGGTCTCGGCAGGGGCTGAGGAAATCTTCCACAAATCTAAGAGATCAGCTACCTAGCTGTGGAAGCCAGCCCCTCCCCCCCTCCCTCCTACCGCTTCCTCCCCTTTTGCTGCCATTCAGTAACAGCAGTGACCTGGCCCTTCCAATGAAGGTCAGAAAGGTCATGGGGTCCAACTTGCCACCCTGGCCTTTCTCTTCCTCTCTCTCCCCCCACTCCTCTGTCTTTCTGTCCTCTCTGTCCCTCTGTCACTCCCTCCTCCCTCCTCTGCCTCTGTCTCTCTCCCTCCTTTTCCCCTCCGTCAGTCTCTCTGTCTGCCTCTGTCTCTCTTGTGTCCTGAGGAGCAGAAGCCTCCACCAATAGCCACAAGAGCAGGTCCGGAGGCCACTCTGACCCAGTCCTTCCCACGCCTCCCTCCTCTGTTATTGTCTGTCTCTCTTCCTCCCCACCCCCATGTCTGTCTGTCTGTCTGCCTGTCTCTGTCTCTGTCTCTCTCTCTCATGTCCTGAGGAGCAGAAGCCTTCACCAATAGCCACAGGAGTGGGCCTGGAGGCCATCTCCTCCCCCCTGTCCCACAGTGGACTCTTCACACAGACTCCCAGCCAGATCCACCCAGCCAAGCTGCCTCAGCCTCTGACCCTCAGTAACCTGGAGAGGGAATTGCTGTCCTTTCTGGCTACTGCATTTTGAAAGGTCCCAACAAAAGCCTTGGGCAGCAAGAGAGAACTAGCATGGCGCCTGAATCACGATTGCCCATCGCAGAGCAAGAACGTGGCAAGAACCAGGCCCAGCCACAGCCTGCCCACCCTCCGCCCCCAGGCAACGCCAGGCCCAGTGGGGGGAAAGGCTTCCCAAACCAGACCCCAGGCCCTCCAAAATCTAGCCTTCCCCAGGGCCATTGCCACATGGCTTCCTGGGAATGGGGCGCACCACGCAGGAAAGCAACATGCACGTACACAAGGCACAGTCTGCAGGGGCTGGAAGGGCAATGAGGTCATCCTGTGTGGCATTTTACACAGCTTGATTTTCTTGGGTCAACCTGGAGAAACTGAAGCCCTCTCCTGTTTTGGATTTTGCAGATTGCTCAGGAAAGTCATCCTCAGCTCAGTCTGCTTCCCATCAGGACCCCTGAGGAGAACCCTAAAGCCAGCCGGGCACTGAAGGTAATCCTAGCTACTCAGGAGGCAGCGATCTGAGGCTCACTGTTAAAGCCAGCCCAAGCAAGAAAGTCTAGAAGGCTCTCATCTCCAATTCATTAGCAGAACAGCTGGAAGTGGAATTGTGGCTCAAGTGGCAGAATGCTAGCCTTGAGCATAAAAATGGAGGGAAAGTGCAAGGCTCTGAGTTCAAGCTGCAGTACAAAAAAAATAAATAAATAAACACATAAATCCTAAGCTGCAGTGGCACTGGGGTAGCTCAAGGCAAATGACACACAAGGCCATTTTTTATGAATGGGAGAGATCATTACATGAATTTATCGAGGCCTCCAAGAGACAGTGGGATTAATTTAGGAAGAAAGGCCCTGGTATTACAAAAATCTAAATTAATTCTTTGCAGCTCAAGGGGGAAGAAGAGAAAACAGTTTCCCTCAGAAACCACAGGTATTTTTCTTACTGAGGCACAAGCAACCCAGGGAGAAAGAGGAAGGGGTGGGGAGCAGACACCGGGAAGGATGGGAAATATTCACCCTTGATGTGGAAATGAGAGTTTCTCCAGCATAGATAAATATTTTAGAAACAAGTCCAGGCCTGTCCCTGAGCCCTGGCTGGCCCCTGCACACAGCTCCCCATCAGAGTTCTCTCAAAGTAGCAACGCCCAGACCCTGTCCCATCCTGAGGCCAGTGACCCCAATCTCTCTGACTCACAGATCTGCTAGCCAAGCCCCCAGATGGCTTTTCTTCTGATGGCATATGTATACACACACACACACACACACACACACACACACACGAATGATCTCTTTTCCCAGATTTCTGGCATCACAGTCTGGGATGGGATTTGGAGGCTTCTTACCCAGCAGAGGCGAATCAAGACAAAATTAAAACCTAAAAACACAAGCGTGTCCCATTTCAAGAAGTCTAGCTCATGAAACCATGTGCATGGAATACTCCGACGTCACAGCTGCAAGACTGAGGCCCAGGAATGCCTACCAGGAGAGGACTCACTCAAATACCATGCATCCTTAGGATCCTAGAACTTTTTATCATACGTATTGCACACCAATACTTTGTTTACTCCCGATGGTATTTTGGCTGAGAAACAATCTTCAAAAGGCAAGCCACCCTGGAGCACGCACTCCCAGCCCTTTCCCACAGGGCTTGGCCCCAGCCTCCACTGCTCCTCTTCTGGCTCTCCTCCTGCCTTCCTGCCTGATCTTGCCCCTACCCAGGCCTCCAAGGATCCCCAATGAGGACAGCCTCATATACCCCAGCATCCCCTCTGCCTCCTGCTCCCCAGGTTGTTACTCTGGGAAACTGTCTCAGCTTTGCCCTGACCTCTGCAGACAACATCCAAGCAGATGCTCTGTCAGTGTAGAAAGGAGAAGAAACACTTCCAGCCCAGGCAGAGTAGCAGACAAGCCAGGCTTGTCCATTCTGGGGTCTGGGGCTCTTCTGCCTCTAGCTGCAGGCAGCGTTCCCCCACCTTGCCCAGCCATCCCCTCCCCCAACCCCCCCAACATAAATGAAACAAATGTACCCACTTAGGTGCCCAGTGAAATGAGTTGACAAACACGTCCACGCAGATGAGCAATCACCCAGTCAACACACAGAATACTTCTAGCATGCTTGCCTTTTTGTTACTTATGTCAATGTCATTTGCATGGTCAGCATGAAAGCCACAGTTTTAAACAATTTTTTTTATTATTTTTTGATGATTTCTTTTGAACAAAGGAGCGTTTTGTTTGTGACTTACAACTATTCGTTAAGGTATAAACTATTCTCTCTGGCATACATCCTATACCCCAGCCGGCCTACTGCACCCTCTGAGCACAGCACCCCTAGGTACCCTGCACGCCTACATGCCCACCCAGCCCTTCCCTGGCAGCACTGGCCAGGCTGCCGTGTGGCCAGGCCTCTCCTCAGAGGCCAAGCCCCCCAGCAGGCTGAGTTTCCCGAGAGGCGACATCTTTTCTCCTCTGGATCCCTGGCACTGTAAAGTGATTTGAGTTACACATACCATCTCAAGCCCTGGGCCTCATGGATGGACAGGTGGCTTGGAGGACCGGCCGTGTGTGTCTAGCCTCATCTCCACCTCGGCTCGATTCACAGCAGAATGTTCCAGAGCGTTCTTTACAGAGCCTGAATAATTAAGGGGAAATCTAACCTGCACTGATTGGCCTTCCTACCATGACCTGGTGGTCTAAAATAAGCAAATCATTGAAAGCATCGCCTCCGTGGGGCTTCCGGGAATGTGTTGACAGACAGGGAGTATCGACTTGGTCAAGGCTGGAAGAGAGAGGTCCCTGGCCAGGTGAATGTTTCAGCTCTCAGAGCTGACAAGGCCATGCAAATCCAACCCAGGGCACTTCCCAGGGGACTCAGCAGCTGCTGCTGCTGCCTATCAGAGCGTCCTTGTGCTGGCCAGGGGTCCCTGCCAAGGGCACAGTCAGCAAACAAGAGACCCCTCTGTCCACTTATCCACAAGCTCAGCCTCTGAAGGAGCAAGGAGCACCTGCTGGGGGTGTGGGCACCTACACTCCGTGATCGGGACATTATCCTGCCTGGCTAACTATTTCCTATCAGTTCTTCTCATCTTGGGGTTCCTGGACTTGAATAGAACTCACTTGACCTGGCCATACCCTGGTTTCCGGCCCAGAAATCCTAGATGGAGGCAAAACCCAAGCAGCCCTGCCTGCCTGCTTCCCTGCGCCCCGCGATGCAGCCACTTCTAGCTTCTTCTGTGGATCTTGGCCTCCAGGTCCCCTGGGACCTGCGTGCTGCTGGGAAGGCTCTTCTCCTCATCCCCCTCCTCACCAGGTCCCCGACCGCCCCATCTCTACTCCATCCCCAGACTCCTGGTGTCCCAAGGATCACACATGAGAGCATTGGCCCAGGCAAATAGACCAGCACTTGTCATCACTGAATCCTACTGGGCTCCTTCTTCTCCACGTCTCCCGATTATCTCAAAGAAAACATCTTGGTTTGGTGCTAATATGTCTTTGGCCCCTGTGTAAATCCCAGTGATCATCTTCGTGAACATCGGCGGAGCTAGCACGGGCTTAGCCCCTCTATTTGGGCCGATTGTTTTTATTTCTATGGTTACCATAGAAGGGAGCTCCACTGGTTTTTTGTTTTTTCATTTGCTCTGGTGATATTTTCCTTTTGGCAAAAAAAAAAAGAAAAATATTGAACAAAGGACCATCCAGAGGGTGAGTGGCCTTGGGGAAAGAGGAGACAGTGGCTTTGGAATGACTGACATTATATTGGGGAGCAGCTGTGATTGGGAGCTGGGGTCCACCCCAGGAGTGGCAGCACCCAGACATCCCAGCTCAACATCCCCCCACCCAAGACTTACCATGAGTTCTCTTCTGGATGTTCAATAGGAAACAGGCCCCACTCAAGGCCCCTGAGCAGAGAGAGGGACAATGAGGTCATGCGTGACATGCTCAAGCCTCGTCCCAGCACCGAGCAGTCAGCCAGGAAGCGGCCACTAGGATTAGCGGCCAGGAGGGTAGGAAGAAAGCCACATGCACACCTGGGATGCAGCTGCAAGAGGACAGGAAGCTTTGCAACCCAGGAGAAGATCCTGGGCCTAGAAAGTGAAGAAGCCCAAGGAGCAATGCTGCTCAGATGGCTGGGAGGTGGAGGTGAGGTCTGGCAGAGGAGAGGGGATGCGGTTGCTAGGCAACACAACAGACCCTGATACTGGAGTTGGATGCATGGCCCTGGAACCACACCATTAACGCCACCCCTGGGGTGGCTCCAGAATCACTAGTGAAACATGTCTTTTCTAGCTGCCCCAGGGAGCTGAAAATGGGAGAGAAGACCAGCACACTGCTAGCATGTTGCAGGGACAGCCCAGCACACTGGGGGGTGGGGGGTGGGGAATGGACTCCTGCAGAGCCCAGAAAAGTCAACAAGAGAGACCTCAGAACACAGGGCTAGAAATGAGCATGGAGGAGCAGGAGGGCAGCAGCTCTGAAGTGGCAGAAATCTCAGGACAGCTCAGAGTATCCTGTAGATGGGGGACAGAACACAAGGGTTACAGGGAGATCTGGAAGTCCCTTCACTCCCAAACCTCTAGTGATCTGAACAAACATACCGTGAAAAGAGCAGGCATGGGGGAGTGCAGCTGCTCCCCAGGCCCTGGACAGACAAGCCCGTCTGAGTCAGCCTCTTCTGGACCACCTGTAAGACAATACATGCACTGGCTCCTGAAGCAGTTGACGTTAACTTTTCCGCCTTTGAACAGATGAAAGAATCCTACTTTACAGAAACCAGAGAACACAAGTAAAATTTCTCTCCTACTTAAAGATAGCAGGGAAGGGGAGTTTGCTGGGGCTGTAGCTCAGTGGTAGAGCTTACCTAGTGTACCTAAGTAAGGCCTTTGGTTTGATCTCCAGAACTACAAAATAGAGAAGATGATAGAGACACAGACAGACAGACAGACAGTCACCCCACAGTCATGCCCTGACCTCCATGAGGCAGCTATGAGTGCGGGACAGGTGACTGCCAGCCCCACACTAACATGACTAGGCCTGGTTATCACACTGGCCCAGTCATCTGCTCAGGAAGACAGCTCTTGACCCTAGGCAGGACCCAGCTGTGTGCACATGGACATGCCAGTCAGGACAGGTCACGGAGGCAATGGGGACACAAGTCACAAAGACCTCTGCCACACCTGGGATGTCCAGGGTACCCCCAGGGTCCTGCTCTGTACACCTGAGACAGGTGTGAGGTGAGGGAACCCTGGCAGCCACTCTGCGCTTGACAGGAAACGCCAGCCTTCGGAGGAAGTGCTAATGACAGACTGCACAGCACAGTCTGCCACCTGCTAAAAATATGTCTCCTGCTCATCTCCACAGGTGCAGCCCTGAGGAAACGGTGCTGTTTTTAGCACAAGCAGGAGGCGACCGTGCCCAGACTCTCAGAGCCCTGTCTGGCTATGCAGGAACAGGTTTTCCTGAGAGCCATGGAGGGGCCACTGGCCCACGGGCATTGTGAGCTGCCCACAGTGGAAGCCTTGGCCCCGAGGCTGCGAATGGTGGTTACAGCAGGACACGGATAGGTGCATGGGCCTCAAATTCACCCAGAAGACCAGATACCAGGAGGAGAAGAGGGTTCTGAAGACGGCATAGGAGGCAAGTCTAGGGTGACGGTCATCGGTCATTCTGCAGACGGTCCTACTGGGCACGGGTGCTGCTCCATGCTAGGCTGACAGTGACAGGCAGAGGCTGCGCTGGCACACTTGTCAACTTAACCATCTGAGCCGGGAGCTGCCCTGACACAGGGACCCCACCGGAAGCAAAGCCCCTCCCTCCTGAGTGGGTATGTAATAGGTCCAACTGGGGAAAATGGCTCCTTCCCCTTTGTTCTCCCTCCTTGCACACCGAGACTCTCTCTAGAAGTCCCCACCCAACACTTGTAACCCAGGTAACAGGCACACCCGGGGGCAGTGGAAAGTCCCCCAGGCTCTGAGGTCATGTCTGCATCTGCTGTGGCCACACGTCCTCCCCACCTTCTCCCTAAGTAACCTTTCTCCCTCCATGACTTCCTTCTCTGCACCCTACAATCTCGTGTGGGCCACCAGTTGGGTTCTGCTCATAAACCCTCTCCTGCCTGAACAACTACGTGGAGGTCTCTTTTCTTTACAAACCAAGTGGGGCTGATACAGGGGCTCCCCAAGAGCAGATAAGCATAGAAACCATGAAGAGAGTTGGGCAGGGGCTTGAGCCCCTCCTTGGATCTACTAGCTCACGTGGGTTCTGATATCAGACACCAGTGAGTATTCAGATTGACTCTCATCTTTCCAGGCCAAGGGCAGGAGCTCTAGTCACCTAGATCCTGGCCTAGGTTCTGCCCATCAGACCTGCCAGGAATGGAGCCCTGCAAAGTGACAGCTGTGCCCCAGGGACTCTGACCTTCTAGACAGCAGCCTGGTGAGGCTCTGGCTCTTCCAGGGCCTCTGGGGGGGTGGGGGCATTCAGCAGCCCGCCCAACTTCACTGGGCGGACACAATGCTTGTGGCCCCCTACGATGCAGCCACAGACCCTGTCTGCACAGTCACTGCCTGGCCCTGACCATCCAGAGATGGGGAACAACTCAGTATCCCTTGCTTTAGCCAGCCAAGGCAGGTCTGCTGGTCTGTGTGGTGTCATTCATGTCATTCTCTTCCAGGTGTCAGGAGCGGTGAGATGAGTCTGCCTCACCCAAGGGCTCCGGCTGCTCTGCTAGTTGACAGCCCAGCCCTTGTAGACATCAGTGCCTGCCAGAGCCAGAGCTGATGGGGTGGAAAAGCAAATGAGTCACCGCAGCACCAGCAGAGCGAGGCCGACCTGGGGGCCAAGTCATGGCTAGGGCAAAGCAAGGTGCTCCTGGGAGGAAGCAAGGAGGGGGTCCTGAGGACACCGAGCAGGCTGGTGCAGGCTGCAGCCTCTGTCCAGGCCCCTCGCCTGCTGGGAAGAGAGGGGTGCTGGGTCCCCTGGTGTTGTCACAGGTGGTGAGTGACCTCTTCTGGAAAATGACTTCTGAGCGCCTGGCCCTGGGCCTTGCAGGCAGTGATGCTGGGGCCCCTCAATGCCTTCTGACTCCCCATCCCGACCCCAGATCCCCATCTCCGAGCAGGTAAGATGGTGAACCGGGCTCTGCCCGGGTTCCTTTGCCGGGTGCAAATGTATACGGTGGCCAACCTGGCTCCTTTAGGCCCAGTCTGGGCTCCCAACAAATCCAAACCATCCCCCTGATGCTCATTTGCATGTAAGTTGCCTGTGTACTTCAGCTGCATCTGGTCAGTCCGGGCCCCTCCTGACAGCAGGACACGTCCTTGCCTGACAGAAAGGTAGTAAGACCGGACTGTGGCGATCTTTCGGGGACATTTCTTTCCATGGGTATGCATTCATGTCCAAACAAGTCAGGTGGCCCAAACAACAGAAGCCTGTCCTCTCCAGGTTCTGGAGGCTAGAAGTATCAAGTTGCCCCGGAAGCCTCCAGGTCTAGATCCTTCTAGCCTCTTCCCACTTCCTGAGGCTGCAAGAACCCTAGGCGCCCTGTGGTATGTGGCTGTGTGACTCTTGTCTCTGCCTCCATCTTCCTGTGGCCTTCTTCCCTGGCTGTCTCTTGAAGTCTTCACTCTTTCTTCATATAAGGACACCAGTCACTGGATTAGGGCCCACCTTGAATCTAAAACCAGTCTTTATTACTTACATCTGCAAAGACCCTTCTTCCAAATAAGGCCACGTTCTGAGTTTCTAGACCAGCATGAATGCGGGGGCCCACTATTCCACCACCACAGATGGGCACCGCGGTATAATTTTCCTAAGGCAGACCACGCCCACTACCAGGCGTGGCCTTTCCTCCTGCTCTTCTTGAGTCATTGGGCCTGTGTCAGAATCCAGACCACCTGCCCTCCGAGTGCCACCACAGAAGTGTAGGTGTGAGAGGTGGAGAGCCTCTGCCCATTGTCTAGATTGTGTCACCTCTGAAGACACCCCAGGGGACATCCATCCTAGACAGGAACAGAGATCTGGAGAGGCTGGAAAGTCAAGTCCTATTATCTGATCTAGACTCACCAAGAGAAAAAAAAAAAAAAAAGCTGGGTTGTTGATCTTGACCAGGCTGTATCTCACCTGGCTGTGAGATTACAAGGTGAGTAATGGTCTTAGATCATCCCTAAAAAAGAACAACACACAGGACCAATCCCTTTGATTCCACATCAGCTGTGCAGGTGAGAACTCTCATTATCCCCCTTTCCAGAAGAGTCTTGCCCAGATGGCAGAGGAGAAGGGCAGAGGCTTAGTCTCATGAATCTGCCTCCAGTCTGAGCCTCAAGCCAGAGCACAGCGAACTGCCACCCACAACCGGATCCAACCCACCGACTGACTGCTTTTACATAGTCCATGAGCTAAGAATGGATTTTCCATTTTTAAAGGTTGTTAGGAAGAAGAAGAGGAAGAGGAGGGGACCTGGAATTTAACTCTCCCTTTAGAGAGAATGCTTACCAATCTCTCTCCCAAACCATAGCACTTCACTGCTTCTCGAACCCTGAGCCCAAAAGGTTCCTAAGAAAGACCCTAGGAAGAATTCAGGAGCTGTAAACAGAAGTCTGTATTCTCAGAGCCCAGACCATGAGACACACAGGGAAAAATCACACCGCCCACAGCTCACAACTCAGGCTCATGACCAGATAGAGCTGGTGCCAGCACCGTGACACGTCCCCAGGCTGTGATAAGGGTTGTGGCATAGGTCCCTGAAACAGGATAGGTAATGGGACACACTCTTGGATTTCTGCTGAGAAGTAAATAAATACATAAAACAAGCTTAGGAGGGAAAAAAAGGGGGGGGCACAGATTTATTGGTTCATGTCATTGACAATCCTAGTATTACCTGGCTAGGCTTCAGGTCCAGCTTGATCTAGGTGTCCAGACACGTATTCATTTTCTAGTGTTGTATAAAGTAAGTTACCACAAAGTTGTCAGCATTAACCAAAGAACCTTTCCTCCCCCACCGTTCCTTCCCTATGGGTTTGCCGGACCGTCTGCTTAGGCTCTCTACGGGCTGAAACTGAGGCCCTGGCCGAAAGTGGCCAAGGGGCAGGCTACGTTCCCACGTACCCGGGCCACAGGAAGAGCCCGGCTCCTAGTGGTGTTAGGATTAAGATTCTGCCATGCTTCTATCGGGCAGAGGTCCTCCCGCCTTCCGAGTAGCCTTCACCCTCAAAGGGCTTCTCCTCTGCCCTTAAGGTCAGCAGGAGAGCCGGTTTCTAGAAGAGTCCAGCCGCTCGGGGGGCTCTGACTGATCCCCGGCCCACCAGGAGCGCCAAGCTCTGAGTTGGCTGCCCAGGGGTCTTAACCACATCTTCGAAGTCCTCCTGGCCGCCTTCACCCCAGGAGCGAACCGGGTGTGTGCACAGTGCCTCTCCACCCCGGGAAGGAGACTGGGGCCCGGGAAGCTGGGGGAACACCTCGGGGACCCCACCTTTGGGCGGTGCCCCGAGCATGCGCCCTCCCCTTCCTCTCCAGGACCCCTCCACCAGGGGCGCGCGCGGAGACTCCTGCGACCAGGAGAAGAAACCGAAACTCCTAGGCCGGATTCCCATTGGCTGAGGACGGACCGTGCACCCGGGCTGGACCAATCACAGATGGGAACGGGGGCTCAGGGGCGGGGCCTGGGTGAGTAGGTCAAGGCTGTGTCCGCACCTCTGAGAGCACAGCGAAGAGACTTTCGGGCTCCCCTTCCGGTTTCACGGGTTCCTGTTCGTGATGGCCGGGAGGGTCTGGTAGAGGAGCAAAGCAGCTCACTTCTTGGCGGCCAGAGAGCGGGACAAGGGAGAGGGAGAGAGGGAGACAGACAGACAGATGGAGACAAGAGAACATGCCTGCACTCCTGGCTTTCTTCTTTTCCCTTTTATGTGATCCCTGGCAGCTCTCTCCTCTCTGGAAACACCCCCAGACATCCCCCCAAGGGTGCTTTCCTCATTTCCTAGGTGCCTCTCAATCCAAGTTGACGTTCAACATTCCATCACAGGGTCAAAGGTCTTCCAGGGTTCGGCTCCAGGGTTGAGCGTCGGGTGAAATGCAATTTTTTTGTCCAAACTTCCAACATAGCTCTGGCTTTCCTAAATCGTTTTCGTTGCAACTTTAGCCAATAACGGTCTTTATCTGCGTATGCCTGGGCATGTGGATGTCCAGTACTGCAGATCCTTTGCCCACATACACAGGAAAGAGGTGAAGTTCACATCAGTCTGCCTGCCAGAACAAACCAGGAGGCTGGGTCAGAATCCATGTCACTGGGTGCCTTCTTGTCCCACAAGGAGAGGGTCTGTCTGTGCACTCCTCGGTGCCCTCCTGGCAGCCTCTGCTCTGTGTGAGAGTGAAAACACTGAATCACGGGCTCTGACCCCCATCCCAGAGGCCTGCTGTAAACAACAAGAGTCCCTTCCCGGCCAAATGTTGACCTGGCTGGTGTCTCACCGGGCAGCGTAGGGCCCAGAGTCTGCCACAGCCTTGCCAAAAAGCTCCCCCAGAGGTGTCTGCTTGGAGACAGGTTTGGTGCCAACCTGTAAGCCAGCCAATAGTGCTTAGAAGCAATGGCTCTGGCCAAAGACTCCACAGCCATGAGAAGTGCTCACAGGAGTTGGGTCTGTGCACTGGGCTCTGCTGAGCATGTTGTGTCTAAATTCACTAAGAACGTGCCGCATCCCTAGGAGGCAGAGAATGTAATATCATCCCCGTTGGTAAGATATTTTAAGGGGTAAAGGTCCATAGCAAGTGAGATTTTTCTCTAAACATCGGGGTCCAAAGCAATGTATTTTACCCCCTCTTATGTTTGAATGTGTCACAAACAGGATATTTAGTCATTCCTTTAGCAAGTATCTATGGAATTCTGATTGCATGCTAGACAGCGTACTGGACATTAAAGCTATTATGGTGACAGTCAGACTGTCCTGTCCTGCAGCTAGTGTAGGGTGAAAACTGGGGAGGGGAAAATAGACACAAAATAAACACGGACTCTCCAACATTGCATTACAGGAAGATGGTAAACTGAAGAGAGGATGGAGAACTAATTATGAAGCATGATTAGTAAAAACATAGGGAGGTGACATATGATTTGAAATTTGAGCTGGTAAGGCAAAGCCTGAAGGAAGAATATCATGGAGAGAGTGCATGGAAAGTGCAAAGGCCCTGAGTCAGGAAAAGGCTTGAAGAACAAAGCGAGAAGGAGCTCTGTGGTTCTGTTACTGGGAGCAAGCTGGGAGTGGTTATGGAATTACTGTTAATTTCCTTGGATGAGATAATGATGGAGATGCAATCTGGGAAGACAACATTCTTAGGCAATGCCTGCCCCAGTCCTGGGGGAGGAGAAGGGGCGATGTGTCATCATGCCCCTGATCTCCTTTCAAAGTACTCAGCAATATGTAGAGTACACCCAGCAAAACACAAACAACTGTGGATTGGTCCTCTTAACAAGGTCCATGTGACAGCACCATCTAAAAAGGGAGGAAGGGAACGGAAGAAGATGGAGGTAGACAGGGCTGTTCACAGAGCCAATTGTGCCCACAGCTGCCTGGGTTTTCACGGTCCAGTCTCGCAGGCCAGGCCATTATATAGTAGTGGCCTCGTGGGCCTGTGATAGCACGTTTTTGATGCTGGTGTACGAAACCTGCTTGTGGACCTTCCCCTGAACCCGGCGCTCAGCGTACGCAGTTCATCTCCATTAGCCTCGCCGAGCTCATGAATCTTCAAGGTTTTTCATCTTCTCCCCATTCTTAAAGGAGGAAATTGAGGGCAGTTAAGGGGGGCCCTGTTGGTTCTGGCAGAGCCCAGGTGGGTTAAACTGGCCCTGGAGCTGCACCAAGCTCCCGTCTCCTCCTACCACCTCACCATCCTCAGTAATCACCATCGATGAATTATAAGCAAGGCTCAGTACTGATATTTTTCCCCTTCTGGAATGAAGTTGTAAAACTAGATATGCTGTCCCAGAAGAGAGATCTAAATTGAATTGCATGGATGCTTAAATGCATCCTGCTTTTTTCCTTAAGAAAACAGATCTGTGATCTCTGCTTGGTCTGTGCTGCAGTCTAGGACCTTGCTACTAATTGTAATACTCAGACACACTGCTCTGTGCAATTCCACACCTGGCCCCAGGATGCCAAACTGACACCTTTCAACTCTCTAACCTGTTTATCCAAAAGAAGGAACCAGACAAATTGTTACTGTTGTCTCTGAACAATAGCTTCCCTGGAGACAGCCCCCTGTGTTCTGTCCCTATAAGAATTCAGCATAAATATTGCCGTTTGAGATCACACCCAAAGCAGCCCTCAGGAGACTGCAATTATACTCCTGCATAATTCTCCTCCCTGCCAAACTAACCCTTGATTCCTAAATGTGCACTTTTAGGCGTCAGGCGTTAGAATAAATTAAGACTGTACAATTACATGTAATTAAAGGGGAAAATGGGTCCGCACTGCAAAGATTAGCTGTGTTTCGTTAAAGCAATCTGCGCCTGCGTCTGTGTGCTGGCCCAGAGAGGGCCGCGTGAAATACAATTAGTGTTCTTCTGATTTAATGGGGTTCACGGAGCTGTTTCTCATTATCGCAATATCTCGACACATAAACAGTTTTTCTACCGACAAGACAGCTTGGGTCTAACTGAAAATTCTGCAGAATTAAGCCACCAGTTAATGTTGTCATGCATCATACTGGAATTTGTTATTGGAGAGCACCATGCCAAAACTGTCTCCGCTTAGGAGCTGGGAAGTTTCATCTCCAGCTCCCCCTTGTTGCCCCTCAAGCGTGATGGGGGGCGGGGGGAGGCAGACAAGAGGGGAGAAGTCCAAGCCAAATGTATGAGCGTCATTAAAGCCACCTGTGTCCCAGCTCTGGGGCTTAGCTTGTCTGTGCGAGCCCCCCTCTCTTCTGCAGCCATGGCCCTAAGTTTAATTTTACACATCAATTTGTTTGAGACATGTTAAAAGGTTGCATTTTACGAGCCTCATAAACCACTCCGACTTAGATTTAGCCAGCAGACCCCGACGATTAGATTAGTTTCAGCCTCTGAACCAAGAGGCAGAAACAGCAAGAAGGTATTTTGTTTGTTTATTTCCGTTGTCACATGGGGGCCAGAGAAGTACCGGAGTGACTGGCGCCGCCAGGTGGCGGGGTGGGGGTTGGGAGACTGCCGTCCTGTACCATGGGCCACTGGGAGCTCACAGAAGTGAGACAAAGAGGCCCCTTGAGATTCAGTCAACAATGGTAGACAGACCTGAGGAGCTGGAAAGGCTGGACTGGACTGTCCAGACAATGATCACAGTGACAGATGCTGTTGGGTACACAAGGGACAGGAAGGAGAAAGGCTGTCCTAGATGGTACAATTGGGGGCAACAAGAGGGAGGAGACTCAGGAGGCCATGAGGGTCCCCAGATTCCACAGAGCCCACCCAGCCAGCTGAGACACGGTTGGGTGATTTCCCCAGCTGAGCCCCTCAAGTCCCTACGGACATGGAGCACCTAGTGGGCCCAGCTGTCTCCCCCCCTCCTGCCCCAGGGTGCAGATGGAGGCTGAGGCCAGGAAGATGACGGAGTTCACTGGGAATCATGGGAAAACAGGTCCAGAGAGCACCCTGAGGACCCTCCAAGCCAGTGTGTGAGTCTCAAGGTGAAACACAGGGTGTGCACATCACCCTGCCTGTAGTGAACACACCTGCACATACACACAAGTCTTCACACGTAGATCTAGTGATCTTGAAATAGTAGCAGTAGAAAGAAAACATGTGCAAAAGTCAGCAAATGACATCATCACAGGTGGGCACACAGCCCCGTGGACAGGTACTGAGGTTTCCTGGTGAAAACTGTCCGCAGACTCTGGGATAGAGAGCCAGGGTCACTCAACTGACGTCCGGAAGGCAGAGGGGAAGAAGCGTGCTTTTGGATTTTGGGAGCATGGGAATCCCTCTACCCCCTGAAACTTCTCCAGAACCCAAGAGCAAACAAGACACGGAGCCTGCCCTGGCCTCCCGCCTTCACCCATCTACCCCCTCAAAATTACTGCTGCAGGGACAGTCATGTCCCAGAGCCAGACACAGCCTTCAATGGGTTCAAGTCCCACAAGAAGTATGTGGCTGGTCCAAATTGAGTTACACTGCAGGTATAAAAGACACATAGAAGAGGGTATAGTGGTGCGTGCCTGTAATCCCAGCTACTTGTGGGGCAGAGATAGGAGGATCATAGTCCAAGGCCAGGCAAAAGCATCTGAAAGCTCACTTAAAGCAAAAAGGCCTGAAGTTGTAGCTCAAGTGGTATAGCTCCTTAGGCCCTGAGTTCAAAACCCCAGCCTTGCCCCCTACTCTACTCCCCTCCCCGCCATATAGAGTAAGGAAAACGAATGTAAAAATACTTCATTCATATTTTTCTAAACTGAATACATGTTCAAAAATTTTAGGGAAGTGGTGCTGTGGCTCAAGTGGTAGAGCGCTCACCTTGAGCTGAAGAGCTGAGGGACAATGCCCAGGCCCAGAGTTCAAGCCCCACCACCGACAAAAAAAAAAAGGGAGGGATATGATGGTTAAGCAGACTGTATTCAAACTAATTTCACCTGCTTCTTTTTTTACCCTAATGACACACACACAAAAATTAATTACATACACATCCTGCTACATACATCTACTGAACAGCCCAAGGGGAATCCTTACCCCCGTTTTGCAGAAATAAGATGGGAGAGGAGGGATCCCCCATATTTTGGGGTCCATGAAGACAAAGAAGCAAGCCTGACTTCTGTTCCCAGGCACAGCAGGGGACACAGTGGACACCTGAATAGCAAGAGCAAGTTGGAGGTGTTTTAGAATTCTGAGTGGATTGGGGTGGCAAAGGGAAGGGACCATCAAAAGGGGACTAGGACCCCACCCCAACCTGAGCAGAAGACTGGCTGGGAGTTTCAGATCAAGAACAAAGAACGACTTAGACTAAGTTACCTCCACAGCCCTGCAGTTTTCTTTACTAAATCTCACCAGGCTAACTCACCAGAAACAAGAAAAACCGGACAGGGAGAGGGAAGGCAGAAGGAGAACTCCAGGGCCTAGAGCTAGTTTGCATTTGTGGGGCCCACGGGCCAGTTCTGACGGTGGCTGGGGAAGAAGTCACTACCGCGCACAGGTGCGTGTCCGCCACCCCAGCGCCTTCCCCACCCCGGCCGGCCGGTCCCCTCCGGGCCAGCGCAGTCGGGCAGACAGCACCACCTGGAGTCCGACGGCCCCCTCTCCCAGGCAGCCGGCTTCCCCTCCCTTCTGCCCGGTCCATTCCCCGGCCTCCTCCGGACCACGCCGCCTTCTCCACTTGGGATCGCGTTGGTTCGGAGGGCGGCAGGCGGGCAGTTCTCCCGCGGTCCAGCCGGGAGTTCGGCTGCAGCCAGCCGCGCGGGGCTCGAGGCGAGCGCCGGGCTCCGAGCACGCGGCCCGGGGAACCCCGGGAGACGGGCGC
>NW_012267291.1:7185934-7186325 GCF_000151885.1 Dipodomys ordii
CGGGGAGGGGGGCGCCTGGCCGGGGGGCGGTGTGCCTCGCCGCTCCGAGGGAGGGAAGGAGAGGGGGGGAGGGGGGAGGAGGGGGGAGGTGCGAGGACCCCGGCTTTACTAGCAATGCCCCAGGTCTGTGCACACGTGTGTGCACACACTCACACACTAAACACCCAACACCACGCGCACGCACGCATGTACGCACATTCACACGCGCGCAACAGACACTAATGTGCACACACGAACACGCCCACGTGCTCACGCGTGCACACGAACACGCCCACACGAACACGCACGCTCACACAGGCGCACACACTGACACGCACCCGCGAGCGCCACGCGGCCTGGGCCCGCGTCCCTCCCCCGTGGGCCGCTCCGGGCGAATCCCCGCCCAGGGCGC
>NW_012267291.1:7187145-7210709 GCF_000151885.1 Dipodomys ordii
CCCCCGCCTTGGGGGAACCCCTCGCCCGGCTCTGCCCGCCCGCACGGGACCGGGTTCGGCCCCAGGGGCTGCCTGGCCACTGGAGGGCGGCTGGAGAGACGGGGTGGGGAGGGGCGGTGTGCAAGTCCCAGGCGCCCGGACCCCCAGGACTGCGAGCCCCCCACATAGACCCCCGCACGCTGTAGGACCCCGCACACAGTAGGTCCCTGCCCACTGTAGGGCAGCGCCAATCATCTTTGCTGTGACCACCCCTGCCTCCTGCTTTTCGAAAGTTCTGGTCTGCTCCCACGCCCACCTCCACCCTCTTTCTGGCCTGGCTTTCCTGCAGCCTGTTTTAATCACTTTTTGAGATAAAAGTCAATATTTAATTAACCAAGTAATTACATTCAGCCTACGTTTGAATCTGGGTCCTTGGTCATCAGTACATGTGGGGATTCCTCCCTTTCACCCCCTCCATCTGTCCAACTGTCCGCTGACTCTTTCCTGGGTACCCCTCGGATGCCAGGTCTAGGGTGAGAGGAAGTAGGTACCCCCCCCCCCAGGATACCCTGATTGTCTTCTCAGAATTGTTGCTCAGGCAGCTCAGGGGAAAGGGCATTCCTGGCAGTGACTGCACTCCATTCAAGGGGGCTGTAACTCAGTTAAAGCCATTCTTTAAAGACAGGCTGGGGTGGGGGCGCTAAGGACCACTGCCTGGCAAGGCGTGCACAGGGTCTGGGGCAGGAATGCTGGGCCAGCCTGGCCCCCCAGGGGCTTAGAGGGAGGCTGAGCAGCGCGCTGGCCGGGCGCAGGCTTGGCTGATGGCACACTGGGCAGTGCTGTGTGGAGACCCTTGCCGGGTGATGTTGGGAGGCCGGTGCTGGCATCGCCCCAGGGACTGAGGGTTGGTGTGGCTGCGGGCTTTGTTTGTCTTGGGTTTTTTTAATTTGAATTTATGGCTTTTCCTGAAACCCCTAATAACATGTTAAGTTGTCATATGTAAGAGTTGGAATGATGAAAGGATGGCTTGGTGGTGGTGGTGGTGGTGGTGGTGTGTGTGTGTGTGTGTGTGTGTGTCCCACCCAGCAGCTCAGAGCAGCGACAACCCAAGGGCCCAGGAGAGGTCAGTGTGCAGAATCAGCCCTGACAGTACACAGTTTTGATTTGGGGGTCTTGTGTTTCTCCTTTTTCTGGCTTTGTAGCTTTGCCTGGGCCTGCCTCAAGGGGGCAGCAGCTGGTCTCCTGGGCCAACCAGTCGATGGTCACTCAGCCCAGCTTTTGTGACCAGCCTGTGGTTAAAAGGAGGTTTTCTCTATACCCCACACACAGACACCACTCAGGTGGTGTGGCGCGGGGCCGGTACAGCCCACAGTCCTGGAAGGCAGGACCTGTGCTTACCGCCATGCTGGCAGTGGGGAAACTGAGGCCAGGAGTGCTGTGATACTGGGCACTGTGACACTGGAGTGCCATGGCACTCCAGGGTTCTTCCGAACCACGGAGCCTGAACTTCATAGCAGCCCTGACCTTGTTTCTAAATGTAGAAAAACCCACGTGTTCAGTTAGATAAAACTTTGCACGCTTTGGCGTTGCTTCCCTCCTCCGCTGTTTGCAGGGGAGAGGCAGGGTTCCTTTGGTTTGTATTTGGGGATTTTTTTTGTTTGTTTGCCCTGAGGAAAAATTGCTTCTTGCCTTTCCCTTCTCCCAGGGTGTCACACACAGGCACCCCTGATTGGACACAAAGTAAGATGTCAGGCAGGAGCCATAGAATCTGGGAGAAGGGTTTTAGCGCAGGTGGGGGATGGCCAGTCTCCTGAAGATGGGGCTCTCCTGTGGGTGATAGAGTCGGGGCAGGGACTTCAGGGTCAGGCTGGGCCCTATTCAGCAGAGGATGGGTGTGCCCGGCTCTCTCTCCATGGTGACCTGCAGGTGGAAGAGGCCGAGCTGGGGCAGACCCCTGCCACCCCTCCTCCAGCAGCCGGCCTCATGGCGCTATCTAATTGGGAGATTATTAAGATCATTATAATTAATTGGCATCCTGATAAATGGCGTGATTGCCTAATTGGGGTGGTTGCTAGGGAACTAGTCTGTGCCTGGAGCCTAGAGGGGAAGAGGTGCTGGGCTGGCCAGGGTCAAGCGGCTGGGGTTACAGACCCAGCAGTTGATGGACAGACTCAGGAAGTCAGGATGGGTTCCCCCAGTGCTTGCCTGGAGGGACTGCTGCAATGGAGCCTGGCTGGGCTGTTTTCCTTGCCCCACACAGAGTGACCAGGACATCCTGGACTCTTGGAAGCCACAGCACCTTAAAAAGCCCAAGTCAGCTCCAAGGCTTAACGGCGTTCCGAGCCCAGGAGTTGGTAGGGAGCTCAGATTCTGTTTTTTCCTCCGGCTCCGCTCTGCCTCTGGTGGCAACCGTCTCCTTCCTTCCCCAGCTCTGCGTCCAGGGCTCGGCAGTTGGGGCAGCCAGCCTGCCTGGCCTCCTGCCCAGCCCTGATGTGGGAGTGTGTGACTCAACCTGTCTGTGGCTCCGAGTTCTCATTCTACAAGGAACACCAGTCCTCGCGCCTGCCCCCTGGCTTGTGGAAAAGGGAAGAATGAGCCCATTACCGAGACACTGGTGCTTCCTAAGGCTGCCCAGGTCTGGCGTGAGGACAGGCCAGCTGTCATGGGGAGGGACGGAGGTGTCCGATGCTGATGGCGTCCCCCCCCCAGTCCATCCCTGTCAGTTGGTCATGGGAGCTTGGCAGAGAGCGCCAAGCCGTCTGAGCCCCAGGCTGCCCTCTCCTGGGATTCCTGTCCTATGCTTACTGCACACCAGACTCTAGGAATGAGGAACTACTTGTCATTGGCTTAGGCTGGACTTGCAGTACCCCTACCCCAAAAGAACACAGCTGGGTTCCTTGGACAGGAATGACTAGTGTGAGTAGCATGCTCCTACAGCCCTGTCTCCATCTTGGCTGACGAGAGGACCACAGGAACATCTTCCTCCCTTCTCCGTTGGTGTCAGCAGGCATCAGCATGTAGGGTGCAGGTGGACCCTGTACTTTCTGGGGTTCAGGATTGCCCAACTCTGCCCATCCCCCATACTATGAAAGTCATCCTAAAGTATTTCTTTAGTGAGCGCAAGACTCCTAGGCTAAGCACGGTCACTGGAGCTTGTCATCCAGGTATGAGGTAGGCAGAGATTGGGAGGATCACAATTTGACGTCAGCCTTGGCAGAAAACATTAGAGAGGCTGTATCTCAACGAGTAAGCTGGGTAGGGTGGTTTACTCTCATTGTCCCAGCTACATGGAAGGCAGAGGCTGAGAAGGTGGCTCAGTGGTAGAGCGCTTGCCTCCCATGCATGAAGCCCTGGGTTTGATTCCTCAGCATCACATAAACAGAAAAGGGCAGAAGTGGCACTGTGGCTCAAGCGGTAGAGTGCTCACCTTGAGCTGAAGAGCCGAGGGACAGCACCCAGGCCTAGAGTTAGTTCTAGCCCCACGACTAACCAAAACAAACAAAAACCCCCAAAAACCCAGCTACATGGAAGGCAGAGTTAAGGGGATCACAGACCCACACCAGCCCTTGGCTGAAATCACTTGACTCTGAAAAACACACGGAAGCCAAAAGGGCTTCAGGGATGGCTCAAAAAATTACTTCTTAATTTTATTTTTAGATAAAAATCTATAACATGTTATTGGAAAGTAGGACAAGATGAAGTATTTATGAGCCTTGATTGTGCACTAGCTACAGGGGAAATTTCAGCAAATGTAACAAAGCAGAACGTGAACAGCTCATTTTCTCTTGATTAGAAAATGCATTTTGATTTCAGTTGAAACCAAACTTTTGTTCTTAATCTGGATCTTCAATATCAAATAGTGTGTAGACCACACAGGTACTGTCCACATAATGTATAAAGTGGATACCCACGGCGCACACACTTTTGTGCCTTTTCTTTCAATGGCAATACATGCACCTGCCCGGAGACAGCTCTCCCCCTCTCTCCAGCAGTGCGTTCTGTATATCTTTGCTTTCATTTTCTTTTAAAATATCTGTCAGTACTGGGGCTTGAACTCACAGCCAGGGTACTGTCCCTTCCTTTTTACACTCAAGGCTGACACACTACCACTTGAGTCACACTTCCACTTTGGGCTTTGTGTGTGGGGGGGGGCGGTGTTAACTGTAAATGAGGATGTCTCCGACTTGGCTGGCTTCAAAGTCAGTCCTCAGCTCTGTGCAGGTTAAGAGCGTGCCGAGGGCCTCGTTGGTGATACAAGTGGGCCTGTTCTGGGGATGTGGAGAAAGCACCCTGCTCTTTCTCCCCAAGCTGGCCACACACAGTGAACCCAGCCATGACCGAGGCTGTTCCAAGAAAGCTGGATAGTGCAAACACATCCTATGCAACGAGAGGTTACTGTGTAAGTGGGGACAGTGTCAGGTGTGGGGCCAGAGGCCTCTCTGAGCACTGACCTTCCAGCTGTGGCCTGAAGCTTAGGGAGGACCTGGCCTAGGAAGATTCCAGATGTCAGGAACCACCAGTACAAAGGCTGGGAGGTGGACAGCAGGTCTATCTGAGACATTTGTTCAAGACATAGAAGTCCAGTGAGGTGGTAGGTCGGGAGTAAGCTGGGGGTGAGCGGGATCAGAAGTGAGACATTCCTGAGAGTCAGGGAACTGCATGGCTTTCATAGAAGCTTCAAGAAGGGTGTTCTCAAGCTGGGCGCTGGTGGCTTACACCTGTAACCCTAGCTACTCAGGATGAGCTCTGAGGATCATGGTTCAAAGCCAGCCCGGGCAGGAAAGTCCGTGAGACTCTTATCTCTAATAAACCACTAGAAGCGGCGCTGAGACTCAAGTGGTAGAGAGCTTGCCTTGAGCTGAAGAGCCGAGGGACAGGGCCCAAGCCCAGAGTTCCAGCCCCATGACTGACCAAAAAAAAAAAAGGGTGCTCTGGTAAGTGGAAGCTGGGCTGTGCTACTAGGCAGGGCCAGCAGCAGCCTGGTGAGGCCTGGAGGGCTGGGCCTGGTGGAGGAGTGAATCCAGGGCTGTGGTGGATGGAGTAGTTTTGTTTCTTTTGTCTGTATGTCTGTACTGGGGCTGAATGAACTTGGCTTGGGTGCTGTCCCTTAGCTTTGTCCCTTAAGGCTGGTGCTCTACCACTTAAGTCACACCTCTGCTTCGAGCTTTTCTGGGCTTAACTGGAGGTAAGAATCTCACAGACTTTCCTGTCTGGGGTTGGCTTTGAACCTTGATCCTCAGATCTCAGCTTCTTGAATAGCTGGGATTACAGGCTTGAGCCTCTGGCATTCTGAGTAAGCAAAGGCCTCTGTTCTCAAACTAGAGTGATTTCCCACCCAGGGGACTTGCAGTGGTGGCTAGAGGTGTTTCTGTGACTGTCGCACTGGATGACTGAGGTGGTCGCTGTGAGGTCACAAGTCAGAAGACTGGACCAGCTCTTTAGGGAGAAGGCCTCTGATTCCCGGCTGCCCCTGTCCCGCCCCCGCCCCTCCCCCAGGCGGGTCGAGTGTGGCTGTGGTGAGTATTTGGAGATGTCTCCCCACTGCTAGGGGCTGCACAGACCAGCCACAGAGCCCCAGGGGCAGTCCTAGCTTATGTGGGGTCTGGGCCCCAGGGGCAGGTGGCCCCCAGCAGAGCTGCAGTTAGCCTGGTCTCAAGACCATCTCCAGCCCAGACCTCCACTTGCTGGAATCCTCTCCAGCCAGAGTGTTATCAACTCTGCCACCTCCCAGTAGGATTCTAAAGCTCAGCCCAGTGTCCCTGGCCTCACGTCGTCGTGGACAACCTGGGCCTCTCCCTCACTCAGAGTCCTAAAGCGGGCTGGGGGCTGGGGGCTGGGGGATGAGGGGTGGGGGGGTAAGGCCATCCCCCTTCCCCCAAGGCCCAAGTTAGGCCTGGGCTGGGCCTGAGCTGTGTGTGTTTGGCCAGGTGGACTCCAGATGTGCAGGGAAGGAATGTTGCTGACAGCTTTTCTTATTGGCTGGAGGTGTGCACCCCAGCGGGCCTTGACCCGCCTCCACAGCTAGAGGGAGGGGTGCAGCTTTGTTTGAACAAACCATCAGCCTGGAGGAGTTCAGGAGGCACTTTGAGCCTGATACTAAACTGGCATTTCTGGCCCACTCTGGAGAGAGGTGCTGCCCACAGACTTCAGAAAGCAGGCCCCTGATCTGAATATTTCAGAGAGCAGGAAAGTGGACTGGGTGGGACCTTCCTGAAGCCAGGGTCCTTACTTAAGAACAGAGCAGAGGTCCTGGTGTTGAGTGGTGTTTATTTCTCACATGACAAAATGTCTGCGGCTCGGCTGCCCGTATACCAGAGTCATCAAATTCCCAGGATCCTTCTGGCCTCTGCTCCTCAGTCCTTTCTGGGTCTTTGTCTGTGTTGCTTCTTTTTTTGGGGGGGGGTCTGGTTGTGTGGGCTGAACTCTGGGCCTGGGCGCTGTCCCTCAGCTTTTCAGCTCAAGGCTAGCACTCTACCACTTGAGCCACAGCACAACTTCTGGCTTTTTTCTTTTTGCTTATGTGGTGCTGAGGAATCGAACCCAGGGCCTCAGGCATGCAAGGCAAGCGCTCTACCACTGAGCCACCTTCCCAGCCCCTTTGTTGCTTCTTGATTTCAATGTGGCTGCCACTGCTCCAAACATCAGGACCCATTGCTGTCTCTCTTTTAATCAGAGGAGGAAATCGTTCTACAGACACCCACCCTGGGGCTGACTTTGCTTTATTTCTCATTGGCCACAGGTTGGGTTTGTACTTATTTCCAACCCAAAGAAGGGGAGAATGAGTGAGAGAAATGAGTGAGCTTTTGCTGTTTGACTTAGCTTGATGGTCCCTAAAGCAGCAGCGAGAGACCCTCTTCTTTTCGTAGATGTTTTTGCCAGCTTTACCTGTCCACACGTACTCATCCATGAACTGCCTTGACTCCAAGTAAAACTAAGGTGAGCACTGGTGATTCCACGCCTGTAATCCTACTCAAAGGGCTGAGATCTTTTGAGTGTTGTGGTTCAAAACCAGCCCGGGCAGGAAAAGTCCTTGGGACTTTTTAGCTACAGTTTATTACCAAAAATATCCAGAAGTGGAGATGTGGCTCTTGTAGTAGAGTGCTAGCCTTGTGCACAACAGTTCAGGGACAGTACCCAGGCCCTGAGTTCAAGCTCTAAGACACACACACACACACACACACACACCCCTGAAAGAAGCTGCATCAGAACTAAATGCATGTGCTGCAGCACCCAGCAGGTATGACACACCTCAGCACAAGCTGTAAAGAGGGTCAAACACCTGACAGCTCCAGGTGCCAGTGGGCGTTGGGAGCTCACATACGAAGAGCAGTATGGCTGTAAACAGTCATTGTCCACAGTAGCAATCGGTCGGCCACAGTTTCTGAATGCGGCTGTCTCTGGCTTCTGGGGCGCTGTCAAACCCTTCCTGTCTTGGTTTAGGCATCTGTCGTCCTTTCCCACCAGGGTGGATGTCTGCGGGGTGCTGGGAGCTTGTCCCCCCCACCCAACGCCCCCATACCCAGCTACATCCGTCAAGGGAACCCCACAAGCGGGGACACCCCCCCCACCCGCCTTGGGTGGGCGGGGCTCCCATGGAGGCGCTGCTGGTGGCGCCCAGGGGGCCTTGTGGCGGAGGAGAGGCGCCCTTGCTCCCTCACCCCATGTCACACACAACCCCGCTGATGTCTCCCGAGAGGCCCTTGTCAATCAAGTAAAGCAACTCTGAAAGCACCCAGCCTTGCTGCCTCTCCTCCGCCTCCCCACAGGCGACTGTCCCCCGTGCGTGGGCAGAACCTAGCGGGAATTCTTGCCATGCCCACAGTGCCTCTTAGCAACCTGTGCTGGGCCACACCTGCCAGTGACACCAGTGCCCCAGGTGTGGCCTCCACCAAGGGAGAGCTGACTCCGGAGGGCCGCCTTCCGCCAAGTCCAGAGGAGCTCCTGGGCGGGGCTGCTGAGCAAAGCCCTCCCAGGGGCACATTGCTCCTTTAGTTAGACCCCATCTTCTTGTCCAGCCTCTCCCCACTTCATGCCACCCCCCACCCAAGTGTCACCTCCTCCCACCCCAGTCACCGCAGCCTCTTCTCCGTGCCCTCAGCCTAGGCTGCTGTCCTCCGTAACTCTCCATGTCGGGCTCCCCCGAACCCTTCAGATATCAGCTCCCAGGTCAGCCTGGAACGTCTCGGGTGACTCTGCTTGTGTTCACAGCGCGTACAACTCTGTTTACTTATTCGCTCGTTTATCTTTCTTGTGTGTGTGCCGGTCCTGGGCTGGAACTCAGGACCATGAGCTCTTGCTTGGCTTTTTTTTTTTCCACTCAAGGCTAGTGTACTACCACTTGAGTCATACCTCCACTTCTGGCTTGTTGCTGGATAATTGGAAATAAGTCTGTCAGTCTGCTGGGGCTGGCTCTAAAGCTCAATTCTCAGGTCTCAGCTTCCTGCCTAGCTGGCGTTGCAGGCGTGAGCCACGGGTGTCTGGCTTGTTGGACATTTGTCTGTTCCTTCCTCACTAAAAGAAAGCCTGGTGTTGCTGTACTTCTGTCTTCTGCTGGGTCCCAGCTCCTGCAGGTAGAGCGAGGGGTGGTGCTTGGAGGAACTGGAAGGATTGTCTGGGAGATCGGCCCAGCTGGCAGGTGTCCTTGCCTGAAGGTGACTGCTCCCAGCAAGGAAGTCAGAACCGATTTGTCACCTGCGGAAAGCAGGGGGTGGGAATGGCTGGAGGCGCAGGCTCGCCTCCCCCCCCCCTTTCCCCATGACCACAGTGGGGCCAGCAGGCTGCTCTTGCTCCCCCCCCCCCTTGAGTGTGGAAATTCATCTTCGAGGCTGGTGTCTGATTCGGGGAAGGCCCGCCTCCCCACCGCTCCTCTGAGCTCTCTGCAGCTGGTACCTATGCTCTTGTGAGTGCACTAGAATTCAGAGAAGCATTAGATTCTATCCGTTCCATTGGCAGATGGAGAAACTGAGGCACTTCCCCCCCAAAATGGAGAGACCAGTTGCTGGATAGACAAGAAATGTTAGGAATCTCTGGGTGGTCCCTGGTAGGGCGGATAAAGTTTCAAACACTGGCCTGGGCTTGCCTCTCCTCGGGCTGCTCTCTCTGGCCGGGGGTCCCCATCAGTACATGCTGCTCGGGACACGGAGGCCCTTTTCTCTTGGTGGGCAAAACCAGCTCCCGCCTCCCTGCAGGGCCTCCGTGTCCCAATCCAGAGGATGGGGGCAACTGGCACCAGCTCCCGTTGGGGACAGCACGGCATTAATGAGGAGTGGCCGCCATCCTGGACACATTCACACGGGACACATTCAAACGCATCCTCACTGGTGGTGACTCCCAACGGGCCCCTAGCAGCATGAGCCTGATTCCGGCACACACAGCCTCTGGGCCATGGCCTCCTCCTTTGTGTGGCCTGTGCCCAGCTGCTAATTAGATGGTGCAAACCTACAGTTGGGACCGTGGCTGGCGTGCACTCACAGGCCCAGAGACAGCTGTGATTTGCAAAGTCTCTCGCTCAGCAGCCCCCCCCCCCAACCCCACCCATGGGCTCCTGGCCCGACCTGAGCTGCGCTCAACCAGTCACTGGCCACTTCCAAGGTGAGCCTGGCGCTGCAGTCATCCACCCAGAGCTCAGGAGATAATGGGATTAAGGAGATAATGGGATTATCAGTGCGGCCCAGTCAAAATATCCTGTTACCTCCCAAAAGATGTTGTGGATCTTGCAGACATAAACACGTGTTCTGTGAGTCAGAGCTGCAGCTGGGAAAGTGTGGGGTTAAAACTGAGGAGGGGGCAGGGTGGAGGCTGGAATTGTCAGCCCCTCCGCTGTCCCCACCAGAGAACCAGCCCCACAATTAGGCATGAATAATGACTCTGTTCAAGCCCAACTTTATTGCTTTTGGCCAAAGGCCTTTTGCAAAAATAACATTGTAACTCCCTGCCAAGAAAGCTTTGTCCTCATCCAGACAAAGAAACAAAGCACAGAGGTGGGAATTTCTGTGTCTGAGTCTGTTTCCTCGAAACAACCGGGAAGGACAGTGGGTGTGGCCTGCTGGCAAGGTGTGGGCCCCGATAAGACAGTGTCCACCCCCTTCTGTGCCACCTTGCTGCTCTCCCTCCCTGCTTCTGCCAGCCTTGTCTTTATTCTCATTCCCACCACAGGGCCTTTGCATGTGTGTTTTCCTTGGCTCAGAAAACATTTCAGCTATAACTGGCTTCTCACCTGTCCTTTGGACTCTGCTCAAGTATGAGAAGCCTCCTCCCCCTCTCCCCTTTGCTCTAACCTGTCTCTGACAGTTTCCTTTGAAGCTGACAGGACAAGCTAAAATTCCTCTACACTTGTTACTTATAAGCAGGAACTTGACCACCGAGTCTTTGAGTTCCCACCTTGGTGCTCAGTGTTTTGTGTGTCCATTCATACAGTGGCTCTCAGCTTGGGGCTATCTGGTGGTGTGTGTGTGTGTGTGTGCACGTGCTTGCACACTTGCTCTGTTGCTTATCTCTCAGCTGGCAGGGATGCTATCTTTCCAGGAAGAGCCCCTTTTCCACCCCACTCCACCCCTGCAGTGATCTGTGATCCTGCCTTAAATGTGAGCAGGGCTGTCATCCTAGCTACTCAGGAGGCTGAGATCTGAGGATCTCGGTTCAAAGCCCGCCTGGGCAGGAAAAAGGCCTTGAGACTCTTATCTCCAATAAACCACCAGAAAACCGGAAGTGGTGTTGGGGTTCACGTGGTAGAGTGCTTGCCTTGAGCTGAAGAGTTGAGGCACAGTGCCCAGGCCCCAGAGTTCAAGCCCCATGACCGACCAGGGGAAAAAAAAAAAAGAATAGGTGACTCATGCATTCATTGGACTGTGGCCAGGCCTGGGCGCCTCTTACCTGCTACACGAGTCGCCTGGACCACAGCTGCCATCTCTCTGCCTTCTTGTACCCACAGCCAGCCATCCTGGACATTTTTTTGTGCTCCTCAACCCCCCTGGCATGTTCCGCCTCAGGACATTTATAGTTGCTGTTACCCTGAATATCCATGAGGCACAGCCCTCCCTTTGTGGGAGATCTGAGACAGGGCATCTCCCAAGAAGTCCTTCTTGGATCACCTCTGGGATAGGGACTTGGCTCCCGCACTAGAGCACCTGCTTAGGAAATGTAAGGACCTGAGTTCAGTCCCCAGTGCCAGAAAGAAAGGAAGGAAGGCCATGTCATTTATTTTGTAGTCTGATCCATACAGAACTCCATGTCCTGAGGCCTGGTGCTCAAGAGCTACCTGGTGACAATTAGCAGCAAGAGAACCAGTCCCATCTCTGTCCCCACCCCCACCTGTGTGGAGACAACCAGGACCCCCACAAGGTAAAGGGGGCTGGGAAGGTGGCTCAGTGGTAGAGCGCTTGCCTTGCATGCATGAGGCCCTGGGTTCGATTCCTCAGCAGCACATAAGCAGAAAAAAGAAAAGCCGGAAGTGGCGCTGTGGCTCAAGTGGTAGAGTGCTAGCCTTGAGCTGAAGAGCTGAAGAGTTCAGGCCCCTCGACTGGACCCCCCCCCCAAAAAAAAAGAACAGACAGAAGAATAAGGAAGGGTGCCACAAGCTGGGTGAGGGCTGTGAAGAGCAGGTGAGCCAGGGCCAGGGGTGGGGGTGGGGGCGTCAGAGCCTGGCCTCCCATGCCCAAGGATTGGTCTGCTTTCCTTGGCAGATGAGGAACTGGAGGCCCAAGCCAGGATGAGAGGGGGCCGCATTCATTCATTCACCCTGCACTGTCTCACACTCTGCCCCCTCGCGGTAACGAGATGGGGTAGAACGCTGGGCATAGGCCCAGGTGACCCCACCGAGGCCGCAGGCCCAGCTGTGGGGTGTCACCTGATGTTCCTGAGTCAACTCTCTGCTTCTGCTTGTCCCCCGCCCCCTCCTTCCTCTGTGGGCTTGGGACCGCAATTCAGAATGACCCAAGCAAGGGAGAAGTTAGGCTTGTGTCCTCAGAGAATGAAGATGGTGAAACAGAAAGAGGAATGGATTGGGCCTGGGACAGCAAACTCAGAAAGAAATCCTGCTTCAGACTTAGCAGAATCCAGGCCTCAGATGGTGTATATACCCATATACCCACTGGCCCATCTCCCACAATGCCTCCCTTCTGTGTGCTGGAGGGCAGCAGGGCCTTCCTCATCCTTATTGGAACCAATGAACCCAATCAGCCAATTAGAAAAAGTAGGCTTATGTGTGGACCAGTCACACCAGAGCAACCTGGATTACCCTGGCCAATCACTGAGGCCTGGGACTGAGCAGCTCTGATTGGTTTAGGTCTGAGAGTGTAGACTAGCCTTAGCCCTCTGAGGCTGGTACCTGTGCACCAGGGATGGAGAGAAAAGGATCTTCAAATGAAAACTGGGAGTGAAAGCTGGGTGCTGGAGGCTCACGCCTGTAATCCTAGCTACTCAGGAGGCTGAGATCTGAGGATCATGGTTCAAAGCCAGCCTGGGCAGGAAAGTCCATGAGAGTCTTATCTCCAATGAACTACTAGAAAACTGGAAGTGGCGCTGTGGCTCAAGTGGTAGAGCACTCGCCTTGAGCTGAAGAGCTGAGGACAGCACCCAAGCCCAGAGTTCCACCCCCATGACAATCAGAAAAAAGAAACTTGAGTGAGAGAAATTAGGGTGAGAGAAGGCTGGGTGGCCCACACCCAGCTAGCAACACTGGGCAACATGGATTGGGCACTTTCTGTATACAGTCTGCTCTGAACTTCTGTCACTTGCCCCTCATCCAGGAAGTGAGACCCACACGCATGCATCCAGGCTCCAGACCCCATCTGCCTGCCGTGGTCCCCCCATTCCCTCGGGAGCACGTTATGTGTTTGCTGCCTTCCTCTGCTCCACCAGCCCCACCAGGGCACAGGGTTTTTGTCTGGAATCGTTTTTACTGGACCTGAAGCAGCCATGGCCCAGAGCCAGCGTGGAGACCCTAGTGTGAGTTCCGCAGCCTCTGTGCACCCTGCAGCGTTAACGCGATGCTCAGCTTCTGAAGCTGAGATCCGTTCCGGATTCTGAGCGCTCCAGGTGATCCACAGTTTGCTACAGGTCACCAGAGGTTGACTTTATTTCTCATCCTGTGCCTTCTCCCTTATCTGGCCTGGAAGTAGTCTTTCATCCCTTTGTTGAGCGGCTGGAGTTTGGGGTCCCTAAGGGTGGGGGCACGGTGCAGAGCAGGGCCTGGAGGGGACTTGGACGAAGTCTCGTGGCATCTAGGCCCTGGGCCTGGGTCACCAGGCTGAGCTCCGGCCTCCTTGACACCCATAGTCACCATGGCCTTGCTTCCTGACTCTCCACAGACCTCTCTGCCCCGCTGGTGGGACTCGGGGGGCCCTTAGAGGAAAGCAGCCCATCCGGGTTTTCCCAGCTGCCCTGCACAGGGCTCTAAGGGTTCCCCACAGCTGTAAAGCACGGGACCAGTCTCCAGTCACCCTGACACCCGCCCTTGACATTTGGTTCCTGAGATTGGGCCATGTCTGCACGTGTGTGGGACATTTCGAGCCTCCAGCTGGGACCGGATGGCGTTGCCAAGGCCGGGGGGGGGGGAGACAGTGAAGAGGGGACTGGGAGGAGCGCCGTTCGGTGTAGGCAGAAGGACGTGGGGGGGTGGCACGGCACAGATTCACCAAGACTGTCAGTTCAGCCGCTCTGAGTATTTACCAAGAAGGGAAAAAGAGGCAGAATAGAATCCCTTGTGTCATTTCTAATTGATTTCTTGGGCACCAGAGAGAGGCTGGCACGAGGCCAGGAGGAGTCTGAGCCCGGGGAATTCATCAGAAGCAGACGTGCCCATGACTTGGGCTGATGGGATAATTAGCTCCTATTACCCCATGGCCTCGGAGCTCTGGCTGCATCCTCGTAAGGGAGAGCAGGTGCCCTGGTGGCAGGCGGCCCCCGCCCTGCCCGGCCTTGCCTGTGTGAGCAGGGGCTCTAAGACCAGCCTGGAGCCAGGACTAGCTGCTGGGGACCTCAGCCCAGCCCAGTCCCCACCCAGAACAGCAGTGTTCTGTCCCCACTCTGCCGCATCACGGTGGCAGTCAGAGAGAACGGAGGCTAGGAGAAGCTGGGGAACTTGCTGCAGGGGCTTGTGTCAGACCTGGCCAGCCTGGCTTTGAACCACTTCTGTGCCAAATGATCTTGGGGAAATGAGTGAAGTCTTCCTTCCTTGCTCTCCAGATCCTGAGGTGGGCAGCTCGCATGCTGGCGGACGTGGCACCCCCGGGGGCATTGCTGTCATTGGCTCTGGGGTGATAGGGCCACTGCTGATGTAGATGTCCCCGGGGCATTCTGTCACTCATCTCCATGGCTGGGTACTGCAGGGTGGCGTGGCAAGTCAGGCTGGCTTGGTAGATGCACACTTGGCTCCTAGTGTAAACCTAGAGCTTCTACCATGTGTCCCAAGGAGGCCATAGGCCACTGATAGACGCTGTAGAAGCTGGAGGCTGGGCCTCCCTTCACCCCTTCCCCAGCCTCCCTGTCCCTTTCCAGAGACAGCTCCCGAGAGGCAAGCCCCGGGCTGGGCTGGCCTTGTGTGGGAAGAGCTGTGCTCATGGGGTGACCGCCTTCTAGCTCCTGATTCTGAGATGTCAGCCTGACAGGAAGGCCCCCCCTTCCACTTAGGCTAGAAGAATGTTTTGTTTTTTTATTCGCCACGAATGCATATGTGTGTTTTTGTTTTGAAAATGAGGCCATTTCAAGAAACTTGTTAAGTAAATATGGGTTGGAGGGGGCGGGAGTCTGGACGCTGCTGTTAGAGCGGAGGATGCTGGCAGCTGGGGGAGCCGGTGTCTGGGGGACCGTGACTAGCCTCAGTTTCCTCAGCTGTAAAGTGTGTTTGGGGGGAGCGGCAGAGGCAGGGTGGCCGTGGTGACGGTGTAACAGTGACCATGTGGCGGTGAGCTTGCTTAGTCCCTGGTTCCTAGTTGGCAAAGGAGAAACTGAGGCACAGATAGGCAGTTCCAAGCCTGATGTCACTTAAAAAGTCACCCAAGAGAATACACTGGGTGTTCCAAGACGTCCCAGAGCAGCAGCTCAGGCTGGCGTGAGACATGGGTTTTAGCAACGAGGAGCGGGCATCTGCCCTGTTGTGACGCTCTGTTCCCAGACCTCTGGACCGCTGCTCCCCAGCGCTAGGGTGCAGCCAGGGCTGCAGGTGAGGAAGCCCCTGGTCACCTCCCCACAGAGACCAAGGTGACACAAAGCTTGGGGGGCGGACAAGAGGGTCACATCTAGGATGGCAGCGGGGACCGGCCATCGGCCACCCAAGAACCAGCGCCCCCTGCACGAGGTCCTGAGAGCCAGGCCCTGCGTGCGGAGTCAGGGCTGACTCACCTTAGGACGTCCTTCAGCTGCCAGGGACTGGAGGGGGGAGGGGGAGGGGATCCCTTAGGTGCAGCTGCCACCGCCCAGCCCAGGGGACCAGGGGTCCTGCTGAGGACACCGGGCAGAGCTTTGGGGTGCCAGGGTGGTGCATCCTGCCTCGGTGGCACTTGGTCTCCTCCTTCTCCCTCCTTCCCTCCCTCTCTCCCTCCCTCCCTCCCTCCCTCCCTCCCTCCCTCCCTCCCTCCCTCCCTCCCTCCCTCCCTCCCTCCCTCCCTCCCTCCCCTCCCTCTCTCTCAATGAGACTGGCCAGGACCAAAGCTCATTTCCTCAGGAAGGGGACAAAGAACTGACTACCCACAGAGGGTGCTGCTGGGGTCCTGTCCCCGCCTTCCCCATAGCAGCCTCTGATTGGCTGGGGCATGATGGAATGTGTGACAGTCTTCCACCTTTAGCCCTCCGCATCCTCCTTTGTTATCTTCCTGTGTTCTTCCACTTAAAATGGAAGTGAGTCCTGCTACCTGGCAGTAGCGTCCCTTGACAAGGGGCAGCTCCTCCCCTCCCATGGTTCTGGGTACTAACGATGTACATGGGGAAACGGAGGCTCCTCCCTCGTGTGCTTATAGAGAAGCAGGTCTAGGTCAGGAGTGCACAGCCCCTCCTGCCTGGGCTGCCTGAGCCCCTCTGTTCATCCCTGGTGGGACATGGCCTCCAGCTGTCTCCACCCCCCACCTGTGTGGGGAGGAGGGTGGAGGGGATGGGCAGGGAGGGAGGGTTGGGGGGAGATCAGCCTGTGTCAGGCCCTGGTCCCAGGCTGCCCCTGTGCAACGGGTGGGGAGACCCCAGTGGCAGTACTGACCTGGGTCTTGTTCTCCTCCAGATCTCCGGCAGGAGGACAGAGAGAACCCCTGCGAGGCAAACCTTCCCCAACGCGTGGGGTCCGCGGGAGACCGGGATGGCGCCGCCGGGCCTGGCACGCTGGCTGCTGTCGGCCGCCCTCTTCTCCCTGCTGGGCGGGAGCATGGCCTTCCTGTCCCATCACCGACTGAAGGGCCGCTTCCAGAGGGACCGCCGGAATATCCGGCCCAACATCGTGCTGGTGCTGACCGATGACCAGGACGTGGAGCTGGGTGAGCATCTGGGCCCCGGGAGGCCGCCGGGGCCAGGCAGCTCCGGGTCTGCCCACCACGGGCCGGGCAGCCCGAGCGGCTGGTCCTTGAGGTGTCCACCATCTCTGGTCCCCATTCCCCCAGCTCATTATTGTCCATTCACGAGCCACCATGGCTGCACCCTGGACAATCATCTGAGCCGCCCCGTGGCTCCCCACAAAGCCAGGCCACAGGCCCCGCTACCTGCGCTGAGGTCTCCTGCAGGAGGCCCTTTGCTATGTTTCCATGAACACGAGGAAGAGATCCCCACTCTTGGGGCCACCACAAGGGAACCCCAAAGGCCCATGCCAGCTCCTCTGTTGCACACATGGTTGCGAGGAGCAATGTGGTTTCACATAAACTGTGGTAAGAGGTAGGTTGAGCTCCACCTGCTGTTTCTCACGCACCTGTGAAGGTCTCCCCTGACTGAACCCCCTTCCTCCTGACTTGGGTCTCCCTCCATGGAACCATCCACCCTGGCCAACACCCCCCTTAGATGCACCTGTGCCTGTGACTCTGAGTCTAGAAGTCCAGCCAGAAGGATCTTGGGAAATCGCGTGTGTTGTGTTGCGCGCAGTGAGGCATCTAGAGTTGGAGAGGGTACTGGTTCTGTGCAGATTCTGCGGGCGCGCAGTGAGGCATCTAGAGTTGGAGAGGGTACTGGTTCTGTGCAGATTCTGCGCCCAGTCATACTGGGGCTTCCAAGGGCCCCCAGAATCCATCCCCTGTGGATACTGCGGGATGATAGAAAATGAGAACCCCAAATGCAAACATCATTTTACATTTCCTAGTAGCTATGTCTTTTTATAGATACGTACATATACCTACGTATGTATATATGTAAAAGCAAAAAAGAAACTAGTAAAATTTTTAGCTGCAAGGAGGTTTTGAGTAATTCACTGTGTTCCCAGCATTCTCTGCTATTGCCAACCTACGGGACTGGCTGTGAAATGTGCTGCCCGCCCGAGGACTCGCAGGTCCTTGCTGCGTCTTTTATACCCAGAGCAGGTCCCCCGTAGGACCAGCACCTCTGGGGACTCAGTAGCCACCAAGAGGACCGTGCCAGGCAGTGCCTGAGGCAGATGTGGCTGGAGCCCAGGAAGGAAGGTGGAGGTTGAGGCTGGGGCGAGGAGGTCAGATCTGAGGCTCCAGCGAGTTGTAGCAGGGAGACTGCCACTCATCGATCAGGCGAGGGGGGCCCTCCGCCTCTGTCCACTGGCAAAGGACAAGAGAGGGTTATTGGCGGCAGCAAATCTGAAGCTTTACCTAGTAAATCAGTCCTTTAGCCACCCAGGGAAGGGAGATGGTTTATGTGAAGCCCCGTTGCTCCTCGCAACGACGTGTGCTAAAGATCACTAGTATAGATTTTTCATAGGGAGTTTATCAGTGCAAAGAGAATTTCAGCCAGGAAGCAATCAGAGCCCAGAGCTTCCTTGACAGCTTGACACCCAGCACCCATCTCCCCCCGGCGGAGTCTGATAATTGAGGAGTCAGAGACACAGACGCGGCTGTCTGGGGGAGGAGGGGGAGCTGCGGTGCCCCTGGGCCTTGGCCCCTCTCACTTTGTGTGTCTGGGGACTCGTGTATCTGGACGTCCGTTGGCTCACTCGGCACACTTTTACGGGGCATCTGCTCCAGGCAGTGCACCGTGCCAGGAGCTGGGGAGCTGGGGGAGGGGACGGGCTGATGATGGAGAGAGGCCTGCAGCTGCTGCGGCCAGGTGAGGCAGTGCCTGGTGGCCACTCAAGTGTTTGAATAAATGAATGAAGGAATGAATGACAGGGTCTTGTCAAGTAGCCAAGGCCTAGAACTGGCCTGATCCTTTAGCCTCAGCCTCCTGAGTGTGGGATGACAGGTGTATGCCGGCACACCTGGCTTTAAGTATTGTTTTTTTGTTTGTTTTTTGTTTGTTTTTGTTTTTGCCGATCATGGGGCTTGAGCTATGGGTCTGGGTGCTGTCCCTGAGCTCTTCAGCTCAAGGTGAGCGCTCTACCACTTGAGCCACAGCACCACTTCCAGTTTTCCGATGGTTCATGGGAGAGAAGAGTCTCAGATTTTGTCTGGGTTGGCTTTGAACCATGATGCTCAGATCTCAGCCTCCCGAGTAGCTAGGGTTACAGGCGTGAGCCACTGGTGCCTAGCAAGTGTGGCAGGGTGTGAGCTGTGTGTGTCAGGCTGTGGATGTGGCAGGGTGTGAGCTGTGTGTGTCAGGGTGTGGATGTGTGAGGGTGTGAGCTGTGTGTGCGAGGCTGTGGATGTGGCAGGGTGTGAGCTGTGTGTGTGTCAGGCTGTGGATGTGGCAGGGTGTGAGCGGGTGTGTCAGGCTGTGGATGTGGCAGGGTGTGAGCTGTGTGTGTCAGGGTGTGGATGTGTCAGGGTGTGAGCTGTGTGTGTCAAGGTGTGGGTGTGGCAGGGTGTGAGCTGTGTGTGTGAGGGTGTGGATGTGGCAGGGTGTGAGCTGTGTGTGTCAGGCTGTGGATGTGGCAGGGTGTGAGCTGTGTGTGTCAGGCTGTGGATGTGGCAGGGTGTGAGCGGGTGTGTCAGGCTGTGGATGTGGCAGGGCATGAGGGAATGTGTTCAGTGTCCTCTCTGTCGCCCACTGGCCACACCTCCCCCCCTCCCCCCTCGCAGCGGCCCACTTTGGCTTCAGCATGACTGAAGCACCCGTCACCTCCTCGGCCTTTTTGGGGGTTGTTTGGGGATTTTTTAGTTTACTTTTTCAGGTGGGGTCTTGTGTTGTTCCTCAGAGCTGCCCTCAGACCATCCTTCTCCCTCTGCCTCCATGTAGCTGAGATTACAAGCCTGCGCCACCGTGCTACTTTCTTTGTGGTTGAGATGGGGCCCCGCGAACATTTTGCCTCTGCTGGCTGTACACCACCTTTCTTCCAGCCTTTGCCTCCAAAGTAGCTGGGATTACAGGTGGGAGCTACTGCGTCTGGTCTCCCAGCTCCCCCTCCACCTGGCTTTCGAGGCAGGCCCAGCCTCTCTCTGCCAGGTGAGAGATGGGAAGGAAGGAATCAGAGGGCTGCTGTGCTTTTTATAAACCACGAGACAGACCCAGATCAATAATGCACGCTCCAAAAAAACCCAGCACATTAGCTCACAGTCTGCTACAACTGCCAGGCAGAGGGTGGTCCTAAAAAATTTATCACCTGCTATTTTCTGCTCATCCATGCGGCAGATCGGGGCTGGAGGGTTCTTGCCGGAGACACACTCAGGCTTCCTTCCAGGCCCCGCGTGGCGGCAGCCGTCCGTCCTCATTAGAGGCTGGCTGAGAGATGGGGTCGCAGTAAAGAGGGGGCTCGGCCTGTTTGGGGATGACAGGTGGGGGAGGGCGGCGCTCTGTTCCTCTTCCTCGCCTTGGCTGTGTTGGTGCAAGCTGTCACTTGCAAGTACCGGGACCCAGGGGAGCTGCAGGGGACAGATTCATCCCCCAGGGAGTAGCCTGAGTTACTGTCTGCCTTCGGCATGGCTGGGGAAGCCGTGGGCTCGGATGGCCCTGGGGAGAGCATGGGCTGGCCCATCCCCCACCAGCCACAGCGGACGTGGACGCCCCGGTCCTAGGCTCAGGGAGGCCAGGGGCCCAGTCATTGGTTTAGCTGGGTGCCTATCCCTGTGGCTGCTGAGGGGCGCAGGCCGAGCCCCAGAATGGGCAGCCTGGGCCCGCCCTCCCTCCCTCCCCCCTTCCCCCCACCCCAGCTCTGGAGTCCTGGCTGCTCTCTTTACCTCACTTAAATGTTTCAAGCTTCATTCTTGGCTTAAAAAGAAGCTGGGAACTCCGGCTGTAAATGGAAACCCAGCACCCTGCACTTGAGAGTCGCCGCCCGGCCGGACGCTGAACACGGGTTCAGACTTCAGCAAGGTGGGGCCTCCCACCTGGGCCCCTTGGGAAGGTTCTGGATGGTTTTGAGTGTGGCCTTGGAGTGCTGGAGGAGTAGAGGGTTTCCTGCAGGGGCTTTGAATGTGGGGGCTGCTGACATGGTTCCTGCATAGCCAAGAGCTAGGGGGTCACTGGACCCTGAGCCCCAGATCCTCAGGAATGGGGGTGTTCACATGCCAGCAGGGAATGAGTGCCTGGCAGGGGCTCCCGAGGAGTGCCAAAGGGCATGAACCACGAGACACATGTACGTTTTACACGGAAATGCTGTACTGGGCAGCACTGTCTAAGACAGACAGACAGACAGACAGCACTGGCCAGCTGGAGTCATTCTGCCAGACGGTGTGGCCTTGGGAAAGTGACTGACCTCTCTGTGGCCTCGCCCGGGCCGGCCGGTGGGCTGGGAGCCTTGCGGGGAGGTGAAGCGCAGTGTGGCGGGGGAGAGGGGGCGTTGACACAGGAGGGGAGGTGGCGTGGAGGCTGCGTGCCACGCCGACGGGCACGTCTGCGCAGGGCCACCTTGCCACGCTCGCTTTGGACCTTGCTCACTCACTCGAGTGTTGGTTGCACACCTACTGTGTGCTGGAAGCTCCTAGGGCAGGATGTATAGAATATAGGGTGCGTGGGGCTGGGAAGGTGGCTCAGTGGTAGAGCGCTTGCCTTGCATGCCTGAGGCCCTGGGTTCGATTCCTCAGCACCACATAAGCAAAAAGAAAAAAGCCGGAAGTGGTGCTGTGGCTCAAGTGGTAGAGCGCTAGCCTTGAGCTGAAGAGCTGAGGGACAGCGCCCAGGCCCAGAGTTCAGGCCCCACGACCGGCATAAAAGAAAAAAGAATACACAGCATGTAAGGCATGGAACATGTAGGAAATCTGCGACTGTGGGATCTGGTCTCGGGATCTCAGGAGAGCGGCTCCTTGGGGCCCAGCCTGCTGCTCCGCTCCACTCCGCCCCGCCAGCCAGCACGTTCCTGCAGGACATCTCCTCCGTCCAGCCCCCCTTGGGGCACTGCCTGAATTCTGGAAGCAGAGACCAGTCACAAGTGTCTGACCACCTGTGAAAGAAGATGGGAGTTCTTTATGGGGGATGGAGCGAGCTTCTCGCTCACATAAAAATGTCTGCAGGAAACTTGCACTCCACAGCATCTACATTCCAGGTCACCTTGTGCTTCAGAATGGCTGCTGGAGCTCCAGCTATCACAGCCCCGCTCCAGGCAAACAAGAGTTGTAGGAGGAAGTTGGGGAAGGGCGGGAGGGATAAGTCCTCAGGACTGTATCCCAAAAGTCGTGGCAATGTGGTCAGAACTTGCTCGTGATCCCAGTAAGGGTGATGGCGGGCGCACAAGTTTGGATTATTCCAGAAAAGCTTGCCTATTTCTTGCTAGGGTGTGAGCAAGGCACAGGTCATTGGGGATCAGCCACACCTCTGGGCCGAGGGGAAGAAGAGAACAAGCCTTTGATGGACCCTGCAGACAGCCAAGGCCAGCATCGGTGACCTCGGCCTGCATCACAGGACAGAGAGTGGAGGAGTCTTGCAGGCAGAAGGGTAGAAAGTGCAAGGGCCCTGTAGCAGGAGCAGACTCACCAGGCAGCCAGACTTGGGAGTAAAGAGGGGGCAGAGATGAGAGATGGGGGCAGAGAGGGCAAGGCCAGGGCCAGGGGGCCGAGGGAGGGGCGAGGGAGGGGCGACAGTGCGGCATTGACTCCCCTGCCTCTGCCCTTTGTCCCCAGGCCCCCTTCTCACGCCTGGCTGGGGACCCAGCCTGCCTGCGCCTTTGCAGCCCCTGCAGTGGCCTTAGATAATCGGGTGCCACCAGAAGCGGCTGCCCTCTGCCCGCAAGCTGACCTCGCTGCACAGGGGATGGAGATTGCCGAGTGACACGAGCCTGGGGGCGGGGAGGGGGGGAGGGCACAGGCAGCCTCTGCCCGGGTCTCAGCGCCGTGAAATGTCCTCTCAGGATTATTTAGGCGGCCAAGAGTCGCCAGCCGGTGCGTGTCAGTGCGTGGTGTGTCCCCTCGCTCCTGAGCAAGCCGCGGCACCCTGCAGAGGGTTCGGGAGCCAGGGCGGCTCACATGTATTCTCCAAGCCCAACACTCGCCTAACACCTTCACCAGCATTCGCTTCTGTTAAAGTTCAGAACTAGCTGGGCACCGGCGGCTCACGCCTGTCATCCTAACTGCCCGGGAGGCTGAGACCCGAGGACTGCGGTTCAAAGCCAGTCTGGGCAGATAACTCTGAGCGTACAGATACGTGTTAATTTTTTCATGGAGAAAGGAGCCCAAGAGCATAAGGATGGCATTTCCCCTCACCGGTCTCCGCACAACCCCAGAAAAAAGTCCCTGTTTGGAAAGCGCAGACAAGGAAGGGGCCAGAACACACAGCCAGCCCCCCCCCCCCCGCCCTGGGGCAGGCCCAGCTCTAGCCTGAGACAGAGACATCCTCCTGCGGTCCAAGGTACTGTGGTCTCTGCCAAGGGACCAGCCAGAGGGTGCTGGAACACTCTCTGCTACGTTATCTGTTGCCCAGATAAACCGTGGAGGTCAGATGGCCACAGCCAGGTCAGCGCCCGCGATCCCTGTCTGTCTCTCCTGAAAACCGTCAGATAATCCAGAGCAAAGCTAAGCACCCCTCTTGCCCCAAGTGTCAGCCACCGTCTGTGTGTGTCCGAAGGAAATTTCCCTCCTTCACTCACACCAGTCCAGAAAAACAGCCCCTGAGAAGCGTGGCTCTGGTGCCTCCCATGTCATCCTAGCTCCTCCCAAGGCTGAGATCTGAGGATCGCAGTTCAAAACCAGCCTGGGCAGCAAAGCACAGAAAGCGGTTTTGTTTTTTTTTTTTGCCAGTCCTGGGACTTGAACTCAGAGCCTGGGCACTGACCCTGCGCTTCTTTTGCTTAAAGCTAGTGCTTTACCCCTTGAGCAAAAAACACTTGGTTTTTGAGTGGTTCATTGGAGATAAGAGTCTCACGGACTTTCCTGCCCAGGCTGGCTTCAAACCAGATCCTCAGATCTCAGCCTCCTGAGGAACTTGGTGTATGGGCGTGAACTACCAGTGCCTGGCTCTATGAGCCTCTTCTCTCCAACAAACCAGCAAAAAGCCAGAAGTAGAGGTGTATCTCAGGTGGTACAGTGCTAATCTTGAGTGAAAAAGCTAAGGGACAGTGCCAAGGCACCGCCCCAGGACACACACACACACACACACACACACACACACACACACACACACACACACACACA
>NW_012267291.1:7210759-7254944 GCF_000151885.1 Dipodomys ordii
CACACACACACACACACACACACACACACACACACACACACACACACACACACAGAGCCCTCCAGTGTCCAATGGTCGGGTAGTTAGGGGCCGTCTGAGTCACAGAGGCACAGTGGCCTCACCCCTGACCCTCAGAAGGAAAGTTTGGTCTGTTTTAGTGTCCATGCCCCCAGATGTGTGTTGATCGAGCAAGCGTAGCTTCATGCGCACTGCGAAAACCGCCTTTTTTGATTTCTTCCCTTTGGGCTGTCGGTGCTGGCCAAGCCAGGGGGTGACGTCACGCGTGGACCTGTGGGCCCGTGGCAGGCCTTCAGTGACAAAGGTCCCTGTCCCCTGGGAGGCTGCGCGTGGCCTGCTGCGGGGACGCCCGTGGTGACCTCATGCTGGGCACAGGAAATGGTACGGATCTAGTGGACAGGCCCCGCTGTCCTGCAGCCTGGAGGCTGGAGCCCTGGAGGGCCTGGGATCTGCGTGGTGCTAAAGCCAAGCCTCGTGGGGAGGGGGCTCCGGCTGGCACGCACCTCTGTGCACGCGGCCCTGGCTGGTGCACACCCAGGAGCTCTCCAGATGCAGCGTGGCCAGCAGCAGGGCATGGCTTTGGGGGCAGATACGGCGTGAACTAGGAGAAGTGGCCCATGCCGGGCCCGTGGGTTGGGAAATCCTCAGCAAGGTTGGGCCAGGGTTGGTGGGACCAGGTTTCAGCAAGAGTGAACCATTCTTGGGAGCGTTCCAAATAAAACAGAGTCTAATCCTCCCCCAGCTCACACCATGGTTTGCCTTAAAAAGAAAAAACAATCCCTCTGTATAGATTAATACCCTGCAGAGCAGACACTGTTTATACATAAAACAGTTGCCCCTCTGTGTGCGCGCTGACCAGTACCAGATGCAGGTCCACCCTGGAGTCTGTCCATGAGTGCATCTGCAGGTGTGGGGTGGATGAGTTAGGTGCTCCTCTCGCCCAGGGCAGCTCCTCCCCACAGCCGGGCCCCTCCCCCCTCCTCCCCCCCCCTCCCGTGGCCCGCTCACACCTCCCTGTGCTTGCAGGTTCCATGCAGGTAATGAACAAGACGAGGCGGATCATGGAGCAGGGGGGCGCGCACTTCGTGAACGCCTTCGTGACCACGCCCATGTGCTGCCCATCCCGATCCTCCATCCTCACCGGCAAGTACGTGCACAACCACAACACCTACACCAACAACGAGAACTGCTCCTCGCCGTCCTGGCAGGCGCAGCATGAGGGCCGCACGTTCGCCGTGTACCTCAACAACACCGGCTACCGCACGGGTGAGTGGCGGGCAGCGGGGGCGGAGTCCGGAGGCAGGGGTACCGGCGTCATCCGGGCTGTACGGGGAACGGCTTGCATGGCCCCTCCAAGCCCCATGTTGATTTACTCTTGTGGTGGTTGTCGATGGTGGGGCTTGAACTCAGGGCCTGGGCACCGTCCCCGAACCTCTTGGTGCTCAAGGCTAGTGCTCTACCACTTGAGCCACAGCGCCACTTCTGGCTTTTGAGTGATTAGATGAGGATAAGAGTCAGGCGGGGACTTTTCTGTCCCGGCTGGCTTCAAACCGTGATCCTCAGATCCCAGTCTCCTGAGTAGCTAAGTTTACAGGCATGATCTACCAGCGCCCGGCTCCGTGTTTATTTTTGAGTGCAGAAAATGAGGACAACGCGGTTTGCCATCAGTAGTGATTTAAAATAGAAGAAGAGGAATTCTATTGGAAGTAGGAACTGGATCCCAGGCCAGCCACCCAGCCGCAAGTTGTGTCTTCTTAGTAAGTTAAGAGGCCTTTGGTTGACTTGGACTTTCAGCATGAAGGAGGGTGCCAGAACATTAAGGCTTAGGGGTGGAGAGGAGGAGAGGCGGGACTTCCGCTCTAGTGGTTGTAATCTGGAAGGCATTGAGCATGGAAGTGACCTTTGTCCCCACTGACCCGGCCAGCGTCACCTGCGGGCAGTGACCCCAGCATCCAGGGAGTGTGGCTCTTTGCAAGTTCCATGGGCTGCACAGTGTCCAGTGGAGTCAGTCCAGTCTGGTGCAAAATCCTCCAGATTCCCATCAATTGGACTTGCTTGAATTAAAATGAATAGAGCCAAGGCAGTGATGAAAGCCAATACCATGGCTCAGATGCTGACATCATGGTCTAGTGTTGATGCGGTGGCTCAGATGCTGACATCATGGTCTAGGTGTTGATGCGGTGGCTCAGATGGTCGAGCCATCTGAGGAGATGCATGTATGTGGAGTGTGTGTTTGGGTAGGGGGACCGAGGCAGGGTGAGACCCCACCAGGAGACCCACATGCTCATCCAACTGCAGAATGGCCTGGGCTGGGGAGGGGGAGGCGCGGGGAGGCCCGCACCTTGCTTGGGCTGTTCTATGGACATGTGACTCGATTTCTTTTAGCTGGAGTTTGAACCCAGAGCCTTGTCTTTGCTAGGCACACACTTTACTACCTGAGCCCCAGCCCCAGCAGCCCCCTTGGTTTCTGACCTCTGCCAGGCCAGGCTAACGGGTGATTGGCAGCCAGGGCGTCATGGGAGGTGCGGGGGGGAGGGGGACGGAGAAGGGACAGGCTGGGTCGCAGTCTGGTGGCAGCCCTGACCAAAGGAGGCCAGGTGGCTGGGCCCAGGAATGATTGCTTCTGCCCATCTCTGTAGTCCCTGCTTGGCTGGGCGTAGATGGGCCCCCTAGCCACTGTGGTGCAGGGGTCCCACCACGAGACCTCCAAACTCTGCACAAGGCATCTCGGCATGGGCTGTGCTGAGTGTGCGTCCCCGCTCTGCCACCGCCTGGCTCTGTGAGCTGTCCTTGGTTGCCCGGACATGGCCAACAATGTCGCCGAGCTCCTGGATGTCACAAAGCCAGATGGGGGGGGGGGCTACAGTAGTGGCCGGCTCCCAGGAAGCACGTGGGGAGTGCGATATGACAGCGATTCTCCCAGGGACACGGCATCACTCTGGCCGCCTCGGCCAGTGAGCTGGTGGTGGAGGCAAACCCAAGAGCACGCGCTGAGCCTCTCAGGTGCTCAGCCAGCCGCCCCACTCACCAGAGCAGACACCAGCAGGGCCCACCACACCGGATGCATGCGGGGAACACTGGCTTTGCATAGATGCAAATGAGCCCCTGCACCTGCTGCGACAGTGGCTGAAAATGCATGCCTTGTCCCATTCAGCAATTCCGCTCTGGCTGGGTGCCCTCCGCTCTGGGGAGACTGTGGTCCCGTGTGGCTGCTCTGCTTGCTCGTGGTGGATGCTCAGGGACAGTAGACTGACTGCAATCCAAGCGCAGCAACCCAGCTGCAAGTGCGCTCAACAAGTCATCGAATGAGAGTGCTGTGATTTCATCAGAAGGCTCAGGGATCTCCCAGGAGACTGGCACCCACCTCAGGGCCTTTGCACTTACCCTTTCCTCCCCATCACATGCATGGTCTGCTCGCCTCTACCCCATCCACCTGGTGCCTCCTCCCAAAAGCCTTCTTGGACTTTCTCTGTGCCCACTCTGTCTCCTTACTTGCTTTCTTTTCCTGTCAGGTGCTTGATGTCCTTTAATATGCATTTATGGGTTTGTCTATCATCCGGGTCCCCTTCCCGTGCCCCTTGTCCTGGTCTTACTTCCTGGATGTGGCTACCGTGGCTGGGCATGGTGGTGTCACTTCTAGATTGCCAGCTCAGTGTCTCTCCAAGGTGCTCACCCCATAGCAGGTGCTCAGAGCAGATGGATGCACCCTCCATCCAGGGCCTGCAGCCATGCCATCCCTTCCTTTCTCCTTCCTCCCCGTCACCCCCTGCCCACCCTGTCCTCTCTTCTTCCTCCCCCCTGCTGCTCACAGAGAAGAGGGGACTCACGGATGCCCGGCCGCCCTCTCTGGGCCCCTGGCCCAGCTGTCCCTGCCTTTACAATGGCAGCCTTCTCTGGCCCCTTGGCTTCCGTCCTGCTGTGACTCCCGGCTCTCTTCCTCTCCCTTCGAGTACACAGGGCACGCACAGTGCATACACAGTTCCCTTTTTCCCTCGGCCCAGCTGCCCCTTGTCCACCCACCACCGCTGTGGCCCGGTGGTGTGACAGGATGTCCCTGTCCACCCTGGAAGGTGAGCTCATTGATGGCAGGGGCTTCCTGGCCCTCCCTGTACCCGGGGCCTGGCCTCCCCCTCCCATGGAGGTCTGAGCCTCAGCTAGAGGCCCACAGCCCCGCCAGGGACCCAGCTGGCCAGGGCAGCGACCGGAGGCCAGGGCTGGGTTTTTCCCTCTGTGTTTCTCACCCACCGCATCGTCGGCTCGGGCTCCAGCACCTTCAGGTTTCAAAGCAAGCCAAGCACAGGAGCCAGAAAGCGAGGCTCGCTCCCTGGCTCCCTCAGTCTTGCTTTCTCCTCTGTACGACACTGTGGCCACATCGGTGGGAGTTACCCAGTGGCGGTGGCGTGGCTGGCATCCCCAGACCCGGAAGGAGAGGGGGGCCCTGGATGGGAGAGGAAGCTCCACACCGAGGTGAGGTGTGGCTCAAAGCCCTCTGCCCTTGTCCCTGGTGGCGGTCAGTTTCCAGACTGGGTGCACCAAGTGGACTCACTGAGTGGCTACAAACAAGAGATGTCCATCTTCCATACCACACAAGCTGAAAGTCTACCCGAAGTCCCCAGGCTCTAGGGAGAATCCCCCCCTGCCTCTGCCGGGTGCCCAGCTGTCCTTGGCTTGTGGCCGTGTTGCTCCAGCCATCGCCTCTGCCTTCTCATGCTCTTGTCGCTGGTGTGGTGTGACTCACCTTCACATAAGCCACTGTTGGTGACGTCCCAGTCCCTGGGGTGAGGGCCCAGCCCCCGGGGTGAGGTTCCAGACCCCAGCGTGAAGGCCTGAGTGAGAACCTGGGCGGGGAGCAGGGTTCATAGCTCAGCCCAGGCATCCACCTCCGCAGAGACAGTGAAGCCTGCGGTCCAGCCGAGGTCATCGCATGGCCATCGAGGGCACAGGGCCCACCGGCCACCCTCCTGCCGAGTGCTGGCCGTGGCTGGCTTCGTTCTACCATGTCGGTCTGCTCACCCACGCCCCCAGCCACCACCATCCACCCTGTCCTTCCAGTTAGAGTCCCCGGCTCAGGGGCAGCCACCAAGCGCCCTCCTGGGACCCGTGTCTTGGCCAGCTCATGGCAGGCTGTGTGGTTCCATCTATGCAGCAGGAGTGGAAGCGAGGAGAGGCGCAGGGGCAAGGGGTCCCAGCACCCTCCTCCCTGCCTCCCCCCCAGGCCGAGAAGCCTGCCTCTGTTCCCCCATGAGCCGGGGGCTGCCAAAGCTGGATGCCGAGGGGGATCGGAGCAAGAGCGTGAATCAAAATCAGCTGTGTGGGCTAGCGGGGCAGGGGGCTAGGCCTCAAAGGTGGAGTTTGAACTCTGCTTTAAGACAACAAGAAGAAGGAGCAAGCCGGGAGCTGGTGGCTCACACCTGTGAACTTAGGTACTCCAGAAGCTGAGATCTGAGGATCTTGGTTTGAAGCCAGCCCAGGCAGGAGAGTCAGTAAGAACCTTATCTCCAGTTAACCAGCCAAAAGCCACAAGTGGAACTGTGGCTCAAGTGGTAGAGCGCTAGCCTTGAACAACAACAAAAACCCTAATGGACAGTGCTCAGGCTCTGAGTTCAAATCAAGCTAAAATAAAAAACAAGAAACTAAACATCAGGCAGACCCACAGCGTGAGTTAGACCTAGGCAAAAGGTTTACAAGTTTTCTTTTTCCTAGCCTGGGGGGAGGATGGCACCCCCCATGGGTTAATATCCACGAGTGTGTTTCTGATGGTCATGCGGGTTGTGGGCTTGAGGTGGACGTGGACAGCTTGCTCTGCAGAGCCCACGAGGTTTTAGTCTTTTCCAACATCTTTCGCGTATTTATTTTTAGCTGCGCCTTGAACCTAAGTCTTTTGCATATAAATATGGAAGGGTTCGGCGGTTTATATATACCCGGAATATTATAATCGCATAACAAACTTCCCCAAGAGTTGTTCTTTATCTCTGTAAAGCCCTGTTTCTTGCTGCAGTGACATCCGAAGCATTTGAATTGCAAATGCTGCCGCCCACCCAGCCCCATTTGTAACTGTCGCCCTCCCGAATCCATCTCCCCACGCCAGCCTCTGACGCGCAGGCTTGTCTCCTTGATGGATGTGTCGCCGAAATCTCGCGTTGAAATTTTCCTTCGTTATATATTGCCTTTCCTCTTCTTGTACTTGTAGAGCGCAGTTAGAGCACGCTGCCGGCTCTGGCAGCCGTGGGCAGAGGTAGTTTTCATTACCATTCAGTTGCCTTTCCAGAATAATCAGGAGACTTCACAAAATGTTTGTCCCAGAAGGGACATGGGTGAGATGGCAGGAGGAGCAACTCTTCAGAGTCAGCTCAGTGGGGCACTCTCCAGGGTGATGATCAAATGTCCATGGACATTGTTCTGAGAATCCTGGGTGAGTTTCCTTCCCACCCCCGGCCCAGCCTTGTGGGTAAAAACACTTAAAAGGGGGCAGATGCCAGGTACCTGTAGCTCACGTCTGCAATCCTAGCTTCTCAGGAGGCTGAGATCTGAGGGTGGTGCTGGTTTGAAACCAGCCCACGTGGGAAAGTCCATGAGATTCTTATCTCCAACGAACCACCCAAAAGCCAGAAGTAGCACTGTGACTCAAGTGGTAGAGAGCCAGCCAGCCTCCACTGAAAAAGCTCAAGGACAGCGCCTAAGCTTTGCGCTCAAGCCCCCAGTATCGAGAAGGGATGTGGGGCAGAAAGAAGTGTAAGACAGAGCTCATCTTGATGGCACAGCAGACGCACGACACTCACGCTGGAGCTGTCATCAGGAGACGGCTGTCTGCTGGTTCACTTTTCCAGAATGAGGGACGTCACCTGCTGGGTGGGTGACCCTGGCATTGAGGCCTGGCTTCAGTTTCAGGCCCGGGCAGCTGCCCTCCCCGCCATCCTCACCTTCGGCATGCCCAGCCCGGGCTTGCTGAAACCAGTCAGTGGACATGTGGGGCCTGGGTGGCTCTCAGTGGTAACACCCACCCACAAGTCAGGAAACAGCCACCGTGCCGGCTACTTGCTTGTCCCTGCTTCTCCCTAGCGGCTCATCATTTTCCCAGCCTTCCAGAAGACAGAACTTGGATAAACCCTCCACTGCCTGCTTTCTGCTCTTCAAATGAGCCCACAGCCCTTGGCCTGGCCTGCTCACCTCGAGCTCCACATTTCCTGTCTCCTTTCCTGCCCGGCAACACGGAGACCACAAGCCCAGCCTCGCTGCTGTTCTTTAAGCCTTCCAAGGTCATTGCCTCCGCATATAACTCCGACTGCTCGCTTAAGAACTTCCGTGATCCATGCCCCCCCCTTCCCTGAACAGCCCAACCCACCCTGTTCTCTGCTGTGAACTCAGTTTGGTCCTCTGACTTTTCTCTCTCTTGAAATTATCCTATTTTACTTGCTACTCCTCAGTAAACGGTGGCAGGTACAGCCACTCCGCGACGATTTGGATGGGCCTCGGGGTGTGACATCAGTGGGAAAGTATTGCTTAACAAGGCCAAAGGTCCTGAGTTCAAACTTCAGTACTGTCATGAAAAAAGAATGGAAATTGATTGAAGCCAAGTTTGCTGCTGGCTCCCAACTCCGTCTGTCTGCTTCTTGGAGACTTTCCTGTGGGTTGGCTTTATTCCTAGGAAGCCCCGCCCACCCCTGCACCCCCTCCCCTGGGTGTGGTGGCAGGGTGGCCCTCACAGGGACCACGTGGCCCAGAAGGTGAGAGACCCCTGCTGAAAAGGAGGCCTCTTTGCAGAGTAGCTGCAAAGCCTGAGGGAGGCACTCATTGGCTCAGCGAGGATCACATGTTTCTCCCTTGTCCAACCAAAGAGGCTGGAGGAGATGAGACCATCTGATTGGCCAGGTGCAGATGGAAGGATCTGGAAACAATCTGGAGAGAATTTTGAAGGCTGAAGGCAAGGAAAAGCACAGGAACTAAGGCCAGGAGACTGGGTGCTGGGCAGACGAATGAAGCAGATGTGTAGGCCAGCTGCAGCCCCCGTTAGGGGGCCAGATAGAAGGGCCCCTCTGACGTCCCTCAGCTCCCCTCTTCCCGCACGGCGTGCCTCCAACTCTCCGCTCAGCAAGATCCTATCTCCCACCTCCAGCACGTCCGCAGCATTGATTTATCACCGCATGCACAGCTTGCAACCAAGTCTTCTCAAAAGCAGAAGAAGCTGGTGGTGGGTGACCTTGCAGGACAGAGGGAGAAGGATCCTGTTACAGACCTTCCGAAGTGCCCGCCGGGCTGCGGGGCTCTGGGTTATTTATTGAATTTCTTCCCAACCCTGCCTCCTTAGCCAATTTGTCTGCCAAAGAAACAAAAGATTTCAGGCCTGTGGCATTTCGCATTTAATATTTATAGTGTTCTCGAATCTGCAGCAATGCTGCTTCTCTTCTAGGCTAGTAGGATTGCTTCTTGTTGCCCGGACCAGGAACAGGGATGGTCTGCTGGTGGCAGGGGCGGGATCGAACCTGTCCTAGGCCAGCTCGACTTCTGTATTGCGCGGAACCCTTGGGACCAAATTTGGACCTTGCAAAATGGTAGCTGACAGCAAGGGTCTACACTTCCACTCCACACATGCTGTTTCTATTACAAGATACTTTTTAAAATTGGAGAATTGTACCCTCCCCCCCAATTCAAATGTCTCTTCAAAGAAATGAAAAATGAGGGCAGTTTTGCCACTATTAACTGTATGTAGTAGGAGTAGATAAACTACAACCCATAGGAGTTGATTCTTCCTTTTGTTAATAAAGTTTTATTGGGACACAGCCACACCCTGGACCTTAAGAACCCAGTAGGGCTGTTTTTACCCTATGCTGGCAGAGTTGATCGTCACCAGATACCCTGTGGCTGTAAGACTGGAAATACGTACAGCCTGGCTTTCTGCGGGTGTGTCCTGAACCCCACTAGGTGACTATAACCTGGTTTTGTGTCACACCCGCAAATATTTGTTAGGAGGAACCATTACCCAAGATGGCTCCCCACTAGTGCCATGGCTAGGCAGCAGGAAGTGGGGGAGCTGGAAGGCCATGCCCACTTCCTACGGGGTCAGAACGGGAGAGAGAAGAAAATACACTAAATGACTAGCTACTCAGGAGGCTGAGATCCCAGGATTGCAGTTTGAAGCTCTCCTAGGCAGCAAAAAAATTCAGGAGATGATCTCCAATCAACCAAAAAGACAAAGTGGAGGTATGGCTCAAGTGGTAGAGCACCAGCCCGAGCAAAAAAGTTAAAGGATAGCACCCAGGCCCTGAATGGAAGGCCTAGGAACAGCACAAAGAAATAAAAATAAAAAAGAACTACTATATAGAATTACAAAGGACTCTAATTATACTGATGCTTAGAGTACTTTACCATCTGTGCTGGGACAGTTCTTTACCCAGAAGGACTTGCAGTAGTGTTTGGTAACAGACAGGCCTGGTAGTTCCCATGCCTGTGAAGGGGCCCTGCCTAGACGGTATTTCAGGGATTCTGGTGATGAGGGTGGTAGAAGGAATGTGTGATATCGTTGTGTCACCGGATGCAGGTGAGGGTATGTGAAGTTTCCTTCAAAAGTAGGGATGCTTTCTGGACTGGTCACTATGGAAGAGCTTTATTGAGCAAGTAAGCAAGCAAGCAGATAAACAGACTAACAGAAAGGCAGGGCGACATTCTAACAGAGTGTGGACGCTCTCCAAGGGAGAGAAAGAGACCCTCAGCTGCTTGGCTGCTAGGGGTATGTAGATGGTAACGGCAGGGGTTCTGGCTTTAAAGTTACCTGAAGATAGGTGTCTTATCTTTGCTCTATCACTCCTGGCGTTACTCTCTGAGTTTCTGGATGTTTGGGGTATTCTTTCCAGGTAAGAATGCATCCTGCGGGTGTGTCCTGAAACTGATCCTTATCATTGAGATAAGGAAAACGCCCTGTTGTCTGCATTTTGGGTAGGAGGCTGCTTAATTTTGGGGGGAGCATTTCTCTCAGGAAGGCATACATCCTGTCAGACAAATGTTAATTCATGGGGTGAGAAATGCATCCCTCAGGAAGGAATGCACCCTGTTTTCTCTGTTTGAAGCAGGGATCGCACTTGATTGGCACTAGGTCAAGTGACCCAGTCTCACTGCTCCCTAAACCACTTTGTTCCCTAATCTTAAGGGAAGTAGGTGAATGAGTAGCTCCTGTATTTGCTGTTAGCTTAGTTTCCCCCTGGTCTCTCCTGCTTCAGTTGGATTTGTGCTGTGTTGCCTTCACACCTCCTTGGAGAGGACCCTCCTTAGAGGTTAAGGACTAGAAGCTGCTTTAATTGTTAAAGACTAGAAGCTGCTTTAATTGTCCATGTCCAGGCCTTACCTGAGGCCTTGTCTACAGGTGCACACCTCCTTCCTCAGGTGCTCTGCTCCAGTCCCACACCGTGGAAATGTTACCACGACTCCCACATTTCTACCTGTGCCATGTTCTTCCAGGCTTCTGATGAGTACCTCGAGGTCAGCATGTCTGACCTTCCAACCGCCCCCAATCCAGCCCCTCTTGTGGCTCCACCTTCTAGATCAGTACCAGACACCCCCAAAACCGGGTAGAAAGATGGTGACTGGGCAGCCAGAACCTGCAGCTCCCTCGTGCTTCCCAGAAGCTGGTGGCTGTGGGGTCTTCCATGGCTCACGTACCCCCGCGGGTTTATACAGGACTTGGTGTTTACTGGGCTCTTCCAGACACACGGACTCGGCGGACGAGAGGCACCCACAGCCCCCGCCATCACAGGCTGATCCTCTCATTGGAGGAAGTAGATGGTGAAAATAACAGAGGACAAATTTGCTAAGCAGTGATCAACGCTATAGGGAAACAAAGGCAGGAAGAGGGATGGTTAGAGTTGTGACCCAACGAGGCAGCCTTCGAATACATGCCTGGGAAAGCCCTGTGCAGGCTTCCTGAAGAAGAGTCCTTTCCTAGAGAGCGAGGCAAGGGCACAGGCCCTGGCAGGAAGGAGCTGGGGTGGGGGTAGCTAGAAAGACAAGGGCCCACTGAGGCTGAAGAGAGTGGGCCCCGGGCCCAGTGGGGGCGAATGGGGTCAGAGGGCGACAGAAGACATCGCAGCCCCTGGCGTGTGCCCGCCTGGGTGAGGAACCGGTGGCCACTTGCACTGAAGAGCTTGGTGATGGCAAAGGAATCGATCAGGAGAGGGTTTGAAGTCAGTAACAGCCCAGATGGTGAGAGGCCACGGGAGGGGGGAATCAGACACTGCCTGGCAGGGCAAGATGCCTGGCTTCACTGGCTCCGTGAGGCAGAGCCGTGTGCCGGGCAGGCCAGACTTGCCATTTCCCATTTCATCTGTTGCTGACCTTTCCAGACTGCCTTGACCATCATCATTTACTGTCACCGGCTCCGCTCCCTCTCAGACGTGGGTCACGCCGGGTGTGTGCTTGGTGCTGCCCCCGTAGCCCACCTGTGTGAGCTGGGGTCTCAGAGGCCTGGGCCCAGGCCACCTCTGGTTTCTAACAAGCACTCTCAATTGTGCGGCCTTCACCGTGCAGGGCTCCTGCAGTGCCTCCTCCAGCCTGGCTGGGGGCCCGTGTGTGGCTGTTCCCACTTTCCGGTGAGCTGAGGAGGCAGGGCCGGCCTCTGGCCTCTGACGGGGGAGACCCAGATCTTCAGAGCCACCCAGCACCCTCCCTCCCCCGCCTTTGTTACCGCATGCCATGTGCGACACCATACACCGCACTGGCCGTGTCCCCAGGCACACGTCTGACTGGTGTGGGGTCATTCTGTATACTGGAGGGTGTGGTGCGTGCGCGTGTGTGCATGTACACACACACACATGCACACGCGCGTGCACACGCACCACACCTGCCTCCAGAAACCCCAGCACCTCTCCCAGCACCTGCCTGTGACTGTTTCCGGTTGCAGTTTCACTCACTGTCCCCCAGGTGGCAGGATCGCCCTGCTGGCCCCGTTCACGCTGGTTGCACCCAAGTCCAGAGGCTGAGCCTTTTTCCCATCAGGCAGTGCTCTCCTGGGCACGCTGAAACAGAAACCACTTGGGGTAAAACCCAGCTGCCCGGCCCTCCCCTGGGAGGAGGCGCAGTGTGCCCCAGGCCCTGACCCAGGTCCACTGACCCGGCTGCTGTTCTCTGCTGCCCACTGGCAGGTGCTGGGCTGGGGCCACTGGGCCCAGACAAGGCTTTGGTGCCCTGGACCCTTCATGTGCTTTGATCACAGCTATGTGGGAGGTAGACGTAGGAGAAAGGGGAAAGGATAGGACTCTACTCAGAAAAATAATCACGCAAAAAAGGGCTGGAGACATAGCTCAAGTGTCACAGTAGCAGCCTAGCAAGCATGATGTCCTGAGTTCAAATCCCAGCATTGCCAGAAACCAGATATTCAATTAATGCATTGTCAACCCCAAGGCAGCCTGGTGTGATTCGGTGAGTCACATGAGGAACTAAGAAGCTCTCTATCGGTTATTGAAGATGAATTGAATTGAATGTGAAGATGAAGAAGGTGTGAGATGAAGGCGTGTGGAAAGTCACCAATGCCCTTACAACAGCCCTGTTGATGGCTCCACCCAGGCGCTCCAGCATTCAGGGAATAAGCAGTCAGGCTGTGGGAGGGGCACGTGCAGGGTGTATGAGTCAGGCTGAGGGGATACTTGCCCCCTGTATCACCAGGGAGAAGAAGAGGTGTTGCTGCAGTTTTGAACAGGTGTTCCTTTTGCTGGCTGACCTTGGTCTCCCTCTGCTCCCCTCTGGCCTCTGGCTCCAGAGATGCCAAGGTGATGCCTCCTGTGCCCACCTGTACCGGGCATCGCCATCTGTGCATCTCACAGGAAGACACGGCACAAACGCGATTGTGACAGCATTTATCTCAGACCTGGGGCACACGTGGGGTGTGGGGCGCAGGTGTGGGGCCTCTGCTTCACTTGTGATCATGGGACTGTCCCTCTTGGTGGACACATGCTTGCTGGGTGCCAGTTGTAAGAAGGAGACATAGACAGTTTTCCTTCCACATCTGCAGATTTAACACGAAGATCAGGAGAACTCAAAAAAAAATTGGTGTGGAACAGGTACAGAATTCATTCTCTGTAGCACTATTTGCATAGTATTTATGTTAAGTAACAGTCACGACTAAAGCATACAGGACCATGTTGTAGGTAAGATGCAAATGCGGTGCCATTTTATCTGAAAGGACTTGGGCATCCATGTGTTTTGTGTCCAGGAGTCCTGGAGCCAATGGCTTTGACATACCCAGGGACGGCTGTGTTAGTAACCTTGATTAGACACTGTCACTATCTCCATCATAGATGGAGAGATAGAGGTATCAAGAGATTGAAGGAGCCTGGTGTGGTGGGGTAAACCTGTAATCCCAGCGCTGAGAAAGCAGAACCTGGAGGATTGTGAATTTGAGGCTAGGCCTGTCCTGCTTAGCATGACCAGATCTGAAAGAGGAGCGAAAGGCCTGCTAGGGGCCCACCAGGACACGGGGCTGGCTTTTGCTATCGACTTCTCCAGGCTCCTGGGATGCGAAGGAAGTCTTGGGGGAATGCCACTTCCTCTCAGCCATGACCCTCCTTTCTCATCTCCACCGTGCTCCTCCTCTCCGTATGTCGCTGTCAGCTAGCTTTTCCTGGTCACGGGCAGCCCCTGGGAGCAGCAGGAACCCTGCCGGCTGCTGTGGCTCCGCCCCTTTCAGGTTGCAGCCTGGGCACTGTGGTCTCCATCCATTCTCCCACTGTCTCATCTGTCACCCATACAGATCTGTGCGCCAAAGAGCCGGGGGCACGGGGTGTCCGCTGCACAGCCGCAGGTCACCATGGTGATGCTGAAGTGCACTGGGGAGGGGCTGCTGTTCTGTGGCTGAAATCCATCCACCCGTGTCTGATCCAGGTGTTTAAAAAAGTCGACAAAAGACCACAGGGCTCTGCTGGGACCTGCTCACAGAGGGGCCCCTCCAAGCCCCATCCGGACCCTCATCTGCGGCCAGGCTGCTCCACCCCAGCCCTGTCTGGGGGCCCCCAGCCCTGCCCTCCTTCCTCCCACCCCACCCAGCCCCGGAGCCCAAGCTCCTCCGCTCCAGCCACAATCTGGGCTGCACGTTTCCTCCTGGTCCTAATTCTAGCTCATTCTCTTGGCCCTGTCTCCCAGCCTCTCCACTGCCCCCTGGGCCCATGCTAATACGCTTCTCCCACCTTTACTGGTGCCAGAATAACCATTTTAAAAACTGTCTTGGGGAAATCTAATCAAATGAGAGCAAAATCTAATTTGGCACTAAAAGCCTCCGAGCACAGCGGGTTTTCTAGGGCCTCGAACAGCCCGGATAATAAACTTGCTCTGGGTTCTGTAAGGGGTGGGCTGGAGGGAGGAGAGAGGTGACAGGAGGAGGCCGTGTGGAGGAGATGGCCGCGAATCCTGACAGCCATGGCGTCGGGTGTCACAGATGGGGGTCCAAAGGCAGAAGGACCCCGTCCACCCACACCGCGAGATGCCCGTCCTGCCAGCCCCGCTGCCGCCTGCCACCACTCCCGGCCCAGCTCTTCAGAGACAGGTGACCAGGAATCGGATCACCAGCCAGAACCCAGAAGGTCTGGGCGAGACCAGTCCCCCTGGGGTCCCGTGGACCCTTCTCTTCCATCAACTGTGGGGTAAAGGTCCTACTTCTCCAATGGCTGGGTGATTCTGGGGTCCTGTCCACTGTGTGCCTGTTCCCAGCAAAATGCTTAGGAAATGTGAACTCTGGGGGTGGGGTTTCCAGGCCGGTGTGTTGTGCACACGTGTGCATGTACATGGCATGTGCCTGCCACACTGCTTCCCAAAGCCTGTCCTTTGACCTCTAGGACTAGCGAGATCTGATCTTCCGGGTGATGTCCCACCGCCCCTCCCCCCCCGTGGGGTTCTCATGCCCGCCATCCCCATCGCCATCACCTGTATCATTTCATCTTGTTTCTCTGGCCAGCACCTTGCCTGGCTCTGGCGTCCAATAGGTGTTTTATGGGGCAGGGCTGTGTGCATTCTAAGCAATGCCTCATTCGTGTTTAATCCTTGAGCGAGCATGCAGAGTCTGTACTTACACAAACCCACGTGGTTTTTGCCTGCCGGGCATCTGTCATAGGTGAGGCCCCAGCAGCAGCTGGTGGCTGTCACAGCTGTAGGCACCGTGAGGCTCTGTGACCCAAACCCCAACCTGATGTCTACCCCACTCAGGCACGCCCATCTGTCATTGACCTTAACCAATGTCCAACAGAAACTTACCACTGCCACCACGTGATTGGCGGTGGGCGGGAAGTGTGGGGTGAGGGGTCACCTTCCGCATTCTTCCTCCTGGAGGGTCTGAGCTAACCAAGGAATAAACAAAGATCAGGAGTGGTTCCCATACCTGTGTGGGCCAGTGAGCATCTGCCCTCCCCCAGGGCACTCCTGGAAGCCCAGCTCTCCCCACCCAGCTCCCTCCCAAAGCGGCTGACACGCCAGCTGTCCCTGTCCCTGCAGACCAGCAGTTACCCAGGGACTGTGGACCACACTCAGCCCTCCATCCCCTCTGTATGTGTACATGTGTGTGCGTGTGTATGGATGCATGTATGTGTGTGTGTGTACCACCAGTCCTGGGCTTGAACTCAGGGCCTAAAGCTCTTGTTTGTCTTTTTCACTCAAAGCTGGCACTCCAACACTTGAGCCACCCACCCACCATTTTGCTGGTTGATTGGAGATAATACTCTGCGAGTTGGGCTGCCTACTGACCACGATCCTCAAATCTCAGACAGGATTATCGGGGAGAGCCACCAGCCCTTCCCCCCCCCCAACAAGCTTGTAGTTTTATTGGAACTGAGCGGCACCATTTTCCATTAGGTTTGTTTGTTTGCTTATTTATTTATTTAGTGCTGGTCCCAGGACTGGATCTCAGGACCTGCGTGCTGTCCCTGAGATTCTTTTTCTCAAGGCTAGTGCTCTACCACTTAAGCCACAGCACCACTTCCCGCTTTTTCTGAGTGGTTTGTTGGAGGTACGAGTCACAGGCTTTCCTGCTAGGGCTGGCTTCAAATTATGATCTCCAGTTCTCAGCCTCCTGAGTAGCTAGGCTTGTAGGTGTGGCGTGAGCCACCAGTGCCTGCCTTCCTTTCGTTTCCTCTGGGTCTGTCTCCCACGGAGACAGACAGGGTTGGGTACCTGTGTGGAGTGTGGAGGGAGGGGGAGCAGGGGTGGGGGAGCAGGGGTGGGGGAGGGCTTCCCAGCGCAGGGGAGGCTGTGGCAGGTTGTAGGTTGATTCGATCTTGTTTCTCTGGCCAGGCTCCGTCTCTAAGGGCCTTTTCTGGTTCTGAACTGAGAGGGGACACGCTGGAGGCCCACGCGATAGATGGTGGTTTTACAGAAGCTCTGAGTGACTGCCCTCCACTTCGCTATTTCATTCTGGGTTGTTCTCTGTGGCAAAGGGTTGCCAGGGGCCTTGCAGGACAGTTAGCAGAGTCCCTGGCCAACACCCCTAGCTGCGCCCAGCCCCCAGAGCTGTGACACTACCGGAAGCTACCACGCCCTCCCCCACACACCCCTGCATTGCTAGGGCCCTCACTCTGCCAGGGCCAGAAGTGGACTGGGCAGAGTTGGCTGACATGGAGTGTCGTGACTGACCGTGACCTCACGGTGTGGGTTCGCTCTTCTCGGCACCCGTGATCGCAGTCCGTGACTCAACACCCGGCCAGGGACACTCAGTGCTGGTTAATGAGGTGCCACGGCCTAATGCCGTCTCGCTGGAGATACTGGCAGCTGCCCAGCACTGGGCCTGCCGCCTCCGGATGCCAGGCTCTCTGTTTACCCTCGCCCGCCTCCCACTCAGGAGGGACCTTGTCCCCCGGCTCTGCCTGCAGCTGCCCCCAGCAGGCCCTGTAGGGCCTGGATATGGGGGACTGGGCTCCTGTTCCTGAGGGGCCTTATCTCCTGGGCACTGCTCGCCACCAGGCAGGCCTCCAGGAAAGCCCTCCCCAGCGCCTCTCTGCCAGTCCACTGGGCCAATGGAGGCCAGTACCCTCCTCCATGTGGCATTCCTCCCCCATGTCATCTTGGCCCTGCACCCCCGGGGTGTTGTGGCCACCACACGCAGGGCTGAGCGCACACAATCTCCTTACCTTGGATATAAAGCCTGTGCAATCCCTGTCACTGCGGAGTGACGCAGAGCCCCCGCGTCCTTGTGGGGAAAGAGTGGGTTGGATGAGGATCTGTGTCAGCGGGAGAAGGCTCACAAATGGCTCCATGTCTCTCCCCTGGCTTCACAGCCCATAATCATGAAGCGTGTACTTGCTCACTGCCCTAGAAAAGGATCGCCAAGCCGGGTGCCAGCGGCTCACGCCTGTAACCCTCGCTACTCAGGAGGCTAAGATCTGAGGATCGGGGTTCAAAGCCAGCCCAGGCAGGAAAGTCTATGAGACTTTTATCTCCAATGAACCACCAGAAAACTGGAAGTGGCGCTGTGGCTCAGGTGGTAGAATGTTCACCATGAGCTGAAGAGCTCAAGGACAGTGCCCAGGCCCAGAGTTCAAGCCCTCAACTGACAAAAAGAAAAAAAGAAAAGGATTGCCAAGACCACCCGCCTTGTCTGTCTGCTCATGACACAGGGTTTGCATTTTAAGTGAGCATTGTCCGTATGAAGCGAGGAAGTTGACTACTGCCAGATGAGGGGGGCTCGCGTGGACTCGCAGTGGCTCTAAAAACAGGACCGGAAGTAGAAGACCTTCACCCACCCAGCAAGCCCCCAGGCCCCTCCTGCTGACCCTCCTCCTCTCTTCCAACACCATGGATGCCCTCCACCCATTTGTGAACTTCACATGATCGGGGTCACCAAAACATGGGGTGTCCTGTGTTACTGACAGCCGTACCTGGCATCGCTTTGTTGTTGAGAAGCACCTGTGTTCCTGAAGGCAGCAGCATGGTTTTCCACTGGGTAAATGCGCAGACATGTCTCTTGCCCATCCCACGTTGGGTCTGAGTGCTGTGTCTGTCTCTGGCTGTTTCTGCTTGAATGGGTGGCAGTGAGCGTCTGACGGTGGGTGAACACGTAAACGCTGTTGTGATAGGTTAATAACCCAAGATGCAAATCACTGGGTAGAAGTAACGCATTTAAGCTTGGTAGATGTGGCCACAGCATCCTCCACCATGGGGGGACCTGTTGGGACACGCCCCTGAGTAGGACTTCCAGGGCTCCCTGATAATGTTGGGTGTTCCATTCTGCATAGAATCTGCAGCATCCACCAGCCTGAACTGGGGAAGTTACTTTCATTTGTCACCACACGAGGGCTGAGACTAACTTTTGGCTTCCGTTATGAACATGGATCACAAGCCATAGTCGACTATCAGCATAAATTGAATGTCGGTACAAGTGCAGTCTGCTTAACATCCCCCTGTTGTTGGAACTACAGCAAAATCAGACATTCTCACTCATTTCTGCTTGGAAATCATCTTTCTTCATGAGGTCTTGTTTTCTTGTTTCTTTTTTTGTTTTTGGTCAGTCGTGGGACTTGAGCTCAGGACTTGGGCGCTGTCTCTGAGCTCTTTCGCTCAAGGCTAACACTCTACCACTTGGAGCCCCAGAGCCACTTCCAGTTTTCTGAGTGGTTCACTGGAGATAAGAGTCTCACAGACTTTCCTGCCCAGGCTGGCCTTGAACGGCAATCCTCAGATCTCAGCCTCCTGAGTAGCTGGGATTGCAGGTGTGGACCACCAGCACCTGTCAAGGTCTTGTTTTGAGATGTAAAGTTTTTAAGACTCGTGACTCTGTTGCAAATGCTTCCGATTATTCTGATGCCTGAATTTTGCACTCGTTTGCTTTACCCTGCGCCACAGTTGTGATGTAACCATATGTGAATTGGGGTGTGTGGCTTCACTGATAGCCAGCCTGTTCCCTGGCATGTGCGCGTGTGGTTTTGGGCGGCGGGCACACAGTATTGCCAAGCTCAGAGGGCCGTGCCGAGGAAGCCTTCTCTCTCTGTGTTCTCACGTGGCCTCCTGATTCTGTTCCCTCCAGCCTTCTTCGGAAAATACCTCAATGAGTACAACGGCTCCTATGTGCCGCCTGGCTGGAAGGCGTGGGTCGGCCTCCTTAAAAACTCTCGCTTCTACAACTACTCTCTGTGCCGGAACGGGGTGAAGGAGAAACACGGCTTTGACTACTCCAAGGTGAGCTGTGCCCTCCCCCGACTACTCCAAGGTGAGCTGTGCCCTCCCCGGCTCCGGAGGCCCTGCAGGTCATGGCCCATCTCTGAGGCTCTGGTTCCCCTCTGACACCTGCTTAAATGCCTGACCTTAAGCCGTCCACAAACACCCTCCGCGGCTTGGGTTTTTTATCTTTCAAATAATCCCCTTGCTGACTAGAAAGTACGGGTGGAGGGGGGGGACAAGTAAGTGGATTTTCACACACAGAGCGGGACGTGTAACCAGCACCCAGAGGGACAAGCAGAGTGTCCTCACCAGCACCCCTGAAGTCCCCTGTGTGACCCCCCCACTGAAGCCCTGCCGGCAGCGGCTGGCACTGTGGATTGGTTCTGTAGGTAGCTCCTGTGCCTCACTTTGTATTGGGATTTTACATACCGTTAGATTCTTGAAAGGCGCTTCCATTCATTCATTCATTCATTTCATTGTTACTAGGCATTAGGGGTTTTCAGTTTGGAGCTATTCTGAATAGAGTTGCAGAGAATAGGTGAACGCAGGTACTTGTGGTTACAGATGCCCTGCTCAGAGCGGAGCTGCTGGGTAGTGTGGCATGGGGCATGTTAGGGGAAGGGGGGGAGTTGTCTGAGCAGGTGCTGGAGCACTTGCTCCTGGCTATAGTCAACTACCTCCAACAGCAAATTGACCAACAGAGGCAAGTAGCGCAGGAGGACAGCTTGCTGAGTCTCCACACAAGTGTATGTCTGTCTTCCCAGTCACCTACACAGGCTCCTAGAAATGAGCACTGTCTGACTTCACGCATGGGCCGCTTTGCCTGCCGGTGAGCGCACATGCAAGGAGGTGCCTGGGGTACCAGAGCCCCTTCCTGTGGCTCAGCACGTGCCGCGGGACACCCGTGTGTGATGTGCACCTGTAGTTAGCGCTTGTCTCCGCGTCACATTCCACCGTGTGGACAGACAAGTGACACCTGGCAGGACACTTCTGTGGACTCTAGGAACCTAGGCTGAGTCGTGTGGCCGGGGTAACCCTCCCCTGGGGCTTTTGGTGGATCTCTGCCTCCATCTCTCCCGAGATCCACCCAGGTAGACTCGTGGGGACCTCGCCCCAGCAAGCGGTCAGGCCGATGTTCCCTCCTGGCCAGAGCCGAGGCGTACGTCCACTGGCTTCTCATTCCTCTGATGAGAACTACTCATGGTATCGTTCCGTGGTTTTACACAGGTTTTCTAAGGATCCAGTGAGCCATGTGCATGTAACAAATATGCAAGACCCTGTAGTGGAGGCCAGGCCAGCCAAGTCAGGGCTTCTGGCTGTCTGGCCAGTCAGGTGCAGCCATAGATGCCACAGAAAGGAGTAGCATGGCTGTCCCTGTGACAGAACACCCGAGATGATCCACTCGGTAAGGGGAAGGTGTGCGTGGCTCATGGTTTCTGAGGTTGCCATCCACCATCATTTGCCCTGGCTGCTTTGGGCCTGTGGCACCAGGCAGCACATCCTGGTGAGGAGGGCTGTTCTTGTGGTGGCCAGGAAGTGATAGCTCCTCAGGCCACACCCCTAGCATGACCACGCCTCTTTGTATGGCCACACCCCCACGGCCTAGCTTCCTAACACAAAGCTCCACCCATCCCTTGACGGTTTCATACCTCCCGGGAGGGGCTCAGGCTGGGACCTGACCTGTGAGTAACATTCCCCGTCCAAACTGTGGCGCCTGTGATCCAGGGACACTTTATTTGTCCTGATTGACCCTGGGCTGTTGTTTGCTGACCCCTGGTGGTGATAATGGTAAGGACAGGAGTTAAAAAACCAGCATTGATTCTCCCAACCTCCGTTTAAAACTGTAATACATAGAAATGAATGCATCTCAGCGCCAACTCTGGCACCCCACAGCTGCGGAGGCTCCGCCATGCTGTCTGTGACATCCGTCCCTCTTGCTTTTGCTTTGTCCTCGCTGCCACCAGCCCTGCGCCTGGCTGATGGTAATAACCCAGGATGATTCTGGCCTTTATCGGGGACTGGCCTTTCCTCCTGTTCTTACAACTGCTTTCCCCATTCACCTCCCACCCCTGCCTAGGTGGGAACACTGGGGGTGGGGGACTGGGGGGGAGGCCCCACTGCCATCCCCAGCCCTGCACGGGGCCCAGGCTCAGTCACCTGCCACCCTGGTTACGTGACTGCGTCAAGATGGTTTCATCAACACACGCTGGGGCCCCCAAGGGACTCTGAAGTCCACGCGGAGGTGAGAGCCCTGCCCAGGCCACCCCGAGCCCTGGGGCCGCGGGAGCCAGGCTGCAGCTGTGCGCCTGCATCCTGCTGGGACAGGATGCCCATCGGTGAATGACCTGGCACGCACTGCAGGCCCTTACCTCACTACCTCGCGGCCACTGAGCGCGCCCCCTGCCGGCTGCTGGGTTCCCGGCGGCTTGGCTTCCCACCGTGCCTCATGCTCCAAATCCCCAAGTCCTCCCTCACGGCCCGCCTCAAGCTGAGCTTGTCCAGGCTGAACTCCGCCTCTCCTGGGCTCTTTCTGCTTCCTCTGGGGACCCTTCTCTCTGACCTATCCCCAATTTCCCAAACCAGAAGCCAGCAAGGAGTGGCTCGCTGTCCATCCCCGCCCTGCCCCCACGATCCAGGCAGTGGCCGGGCCCTGCCCGGTCCCTCCCTGCTCCTGCACTGCCCACTCCCCCAGCCTGTCCTCTGTCTCTGAACTTGTCTCCAGTGCTATGGCCCGAGCGGTGACCACCCATGGTGGGGGTGGGATTAGTATCCCCACTAAGACCACCCAGGAGGGAGGGCCTGGCAGGGGTCTTGCTAGGCCCCAGTGGCTCAAGCCTGTAATCCTCAAGAGACTGGACTCTGAGAATTGAGGTTTGAAGCCAACCTGGTCAGAAAAGTCTGAGAGACTCTTCTCTCCAATTAGCTTCCCCCAAACCCAGAAGTGGTGCTATGGCTCAAGTGGTGGAATGCTAGCCTTGAGCACAGAAACTCAAAAGGCAGCCGGGCACCTGGTAGCTCACCTGTAATCCTAGCTAGCTACTCAGGAGACTGAGATCTGAAACCAGCCTGGGGAGAAAAATCCATGAGACCCTTATCTCCAATTAGCCACCAGAAAATCAGAAGTGACGCTGTGGCTCAAGTGGTAGAGCACTAGCCTTGAGCTAAAGAGTTCAGAGACAGTGCCCAGGCCCAGAATTCAAGCTCCAGTAAAGGTGCTTGCTCTCTCTCTCTCATGCTCTCTGTCTCTCAGTCTCTCTCTCACACACATGCACACACACTCATACAATCAAGAGAACAAGCATAGAAGTAACAAATGCCCTTGTGTCTCAATTTGCATGAATCCTACATTTTTTTCCTTAGTATGCAAACATGAAGTTAGCATTTTGGTTTCACTCCTTCCTGCTTCCCATCTCCCCTCCCCCAACCTCAAGGCTCAAGGCCTCTGGTGACAGGGGGCTTAGAACCACCACACCGTATAGAAACCAAAACTCCAAGTCCTGGCTCCAGCACTTGCCGGCTGTGTGACATTAGACAACTCACTTAACATCTCTGTGACTGAATTTCCTGCTGTGAAAGATAGGGATTGCCAGGAGTCCCACTTTCTAGGATTATGAAACAAGTGAATTCAGGAGTGTTTTCGAGGGGTTGGAGGTGTGGCTCAATTGGTAAAGCACCTGCCACTGGGCAAAAGCATCCGGTACTGAGTTTGAGGCCTGGTCTCGGACCTAAAAAGAAGCAGAAGAGTTCTTGGCACAGCCCAGGCGCTCAGGAGTACGTCTTTTCCTGCAGTGAAGGAGCGAGCTTCGCCGCTCTGTATTCTGCACTCTCTTGTTTATTGTCTGCCTGCCCTAGACAGTCATCACAACGAGGCCATGACCTGGGTGCAAGTCCACCGCCCCTCACCTCCTCCCGTCTCCCTCCAGGATTACCTCACAGACCTCATCACCAACGACAGCGTGAGCTTCTTCCGTGCCTCCAAGAAGATGTACCCGCACCGGCCCGTCCTCCTGGTCATCAGCCACGCCGCCCCCCACGGCCCCGAGGACTCTGCGCCCCAGTACTCACACCTCTTCCCCAACGCATCCCAGCACATGTGAGCCTCGGGCTGCTGGGGGGGGCGGCGGGAGGGGGCGGGGCAGCGGGAGGAGGCGGGGCTTTTCACCACCGTCACCAAGTGCCTGGCTGCGTCTTCTCTGGTGCTCCTGGCTGAGGACTTAAGGCACCCTGGCCATGGTTCATAGTGCTGGCACAGTGCTGAGCCTCGACCAGACACAGACAGGAGCTGGGGACGGAGGCCGGGGTCCACGGCCTCTACCTGGAGGCCCACAGCCTCCGCACGTGCGGCTTCTTTTCCTTTGTGGGTCTGTGCATTCAGTTTCCCGCGTGGTCACACCGAGAAGTGACACACAGGTTCCCGAGGCGGCCAGCTGCTCAGCGGCAGAGCTAGGGTTCAAACCTAGCCTCCTACACACTTGCCTCCCTCCATCCTCCACCCAGCCGATGCATCTTTCTGGAAATCTCCCTGCCTCAAGCTGCCCCCTGCCAAGCAGTGACCCTGTGACACTCTAGGGGACACAGGACAGGGCGATTTGGAATCTGCCCGAGTATTCGGGGTGTCTAATTTCCATTCCGGTCAGCAGCCGTCGCCGTGAACTCCCTGCTGTAATTACTTCTTGATGGCTCAGGGGAGGCTAAGGCTGTGCGCTAACCCGCCTGTCCCTGCTCTTCTGGGAGGAGGAGCGACAGAAGATGATGAGCTGCACTGTGGGCTCTGCGGCCTGGCCCCCCTCCATACACACAGGGAGCCTCCCCCTCCCCTGCTAAGGGCCCGTGACCCCTCCAGCCCCGAGGGCCCTGCGGGCCTGCTGCTGGGCTGTTTGACACTGCCTGCGCCTTTATTGCCCCTTTGAGATGGAAATGACAGAGAATGAACGTGAGCAGGAACAGCACAGCCTCCTCTCTGCCATGATTTGGGGGGGGAGGAAGCCCCATCTCTGGGGTGCAATCATTCCCAAAGCAAAACTAAAGACCGCAATAGTCTACAGCTAGGACACAGATCAACACAAGTGGACAGATACACCCTGAAGAGCACATCCAGGCACACAGACAGACACAGGCCACAGGCAGACGCACAGCAGACGTGCACAAGGTGCACCCCACTGAGGACCCTGGGCTGCCCTCCTGCCGGGTTCCATGCCTGCTGGTCCAGGCTTCCCTCCCCCCCTGTGGCGACACACGGGCCAGGGTGACAGCCGGGGGTGGCAGGTGCACCACAGGAGGGCCACCTTGATGTGCCCTTGCTGTCCCCTCCAGCAGCAGGGAGGGGATGTCCTCTAGACTTCGGGGACACGGGCACGCGGGCAGCCCGCAGTGCTTGGGAGGTGAGGGCTTCACACCTTCATCTAACACCCCAGAGAGCTCAGCCCAGCGCAGGGGCCCATGCTGCCAGCCTGTGCGCCCCCATAGGACCGGCCGGGCAGCTGCGGGCCCCTCCGTTCTCTGGATCACAGCGGCCACTCCCCAGTCTGGGATGGCCAGGAAGCACACGTTTCCCCACTTCCCTTTGCCCCCAGCCCCCAGCCCGGCCCTGGGCCCAGCAGCCCCGCACACCCACCCCAGTCTGGGCATGGAGGGGAGGCAGCCTGCTGTCGGAATGTACTGAGGTCAGGCCTGGCCAGCCGCAGGGGACAGCAGCAGCAGTTTATGGAATCAAAGGACGCCTGGCCCCCGGGCAGGATTTAGCAGCAGGAGGTGGAGGATCAGCCAGGGAGGTCCCGGAGGATGGAGGCTGCGCTTCCTTCCCTGCCCGCCGTGGTCAGCTGTGACTGTGCTCTTCCTACCCCAGACCTGCTGATCGTCAAGGCAGAGCTCTGCTTCCGGAGCCCACTCCACCTTCGCCCCCCTGGCCCGGGTCTCAGCCCTCCTCCAAGAATCCCTTTGTCTTCAGGGATGGACGTTCACCCTTATTTTTAGCTCAGACCCGGGTAAAGGTGGGATCTGAGGGACCCGGTGGGCAGTCCCCTGCTGTGCCCTGATCGCTGTTGTGTTTTGTTTGTGTTTGGGGGGACAGTCACTATGAGGGCCGGAATGGCCTCCCCTGTGGAATGCTGGGACTCTGTCCTTTGGGGAGGGGGCTGCACACGGTGGCAGAACCCCCCTGGCCCGCCAGAGCCTGCGTGGTGGTGGGGTCTGGGTAGCCGAGGTCTGTCTGGGGGCCCAGCCTGAGCTCAGGAGTTGGGAGGCACCCTGGGTTTAGGGAGGGGGTCAGAGGTTACAGGGTGTTTCCCACCCCAGGAGCCCTCAGCTTCTGTGGGCTTGTCGTGGCAGAAGTTCTGCTGGGGCTCCCGTGATCGAGGGGCCCCCACACAGGTGTCCAGGAGGTATGGTGGCCATCTCAGCCACTGGTGGTGGAGCCCCAGGCTACCTTGGGCCTCTGTCCCCCCTCTTCTCTCCCGGGGAGGATGCAGCGTGAGGAACCCATGAGCAGGCGCACTGCTACCACGCAGCCGGAGACCCGGGGCAAGTCTGCCCTTCTCTGGTCCTCCATTTCCTTAGGAAATGAGACTAAACCACACACCCTGGCAGCCAGGGTCCTGGGGTGACCGTGTGAGGCCATGACAGTCACGAGTTCAAGGCCAGCCTGGGCTACAGAGCAAGAGACAGAACACAAAACCTACAAGTGATGGTGGAATGACGGTGATGGTTAAAGAAGGCGGCATGTCCCAGCTGTGGGCCTCAGTGCAGGACATGGGGTGGTGGGGTGGGCAGGAGGGCCAATCCCCGGGTCCCTCCATCCCCTGCTCTGGCCTGATCACCCTGTGTTTGCTGCCAGCACGCCCAGCTACAACTACGCACCCAACCCGGACAAGCACTGGATCATGCGCTACACGGGACCCATGAAGCCCATCCACATGGAGTTCACCAACATGCTTCAGCGCAAGCGTCTGCAGACGCTCTTATCAGTGGATGACTCCATGGAGACGGTAGGCCACGCGCCCGGGAGCCACACCCCCAGAAGCCACGCCCCTGTGAGGCCACGCCCAGGACAGAATCCCCATCCTGCAGGGCTCAGCCCAGGGAACTTAGCAGTGGCCCTTGGAGATCCAGGGTACCTGTCCATCTAGGGAGACAACAGAGCCATCCAGAAGGAGCCTCGGCCATGAGGTGCCAGTCAGTAGCCACTGCCGGTTACATCCAGCTTCTTGCATACATTCATTCAACATTTACGGAGAGAGGCAGAACAAAATGACAGGCATGGGGCTGGGAAGGGGGCTCAGTGGTACAGCGCTTGCCTTGCATGCATGAGGCCCTGGGTTCAATTCCCCAGCACCGCATAAGCAAAAAGAAAAAGAAAAAAAAGCCGGAAGTGGCACTGTGGCTCAAGTGGTAGAGCGCTAGCCTTGAGCTGAGAGCTGAGGGACAGTGCCCAGGCCCAGAGTTCAGGCCCCACAACCGGACCCAAAATGACAGGCATGTCCTGCTCTTTTGGGGACATCCACAGGGAAATGAAGGAGATAAGATGAGCCAGTGGCTCATGTCTGTAATCCCAGCGATTTAGGAGGCTGAGATGTGAGGATGGAGGTCTAAAGCCAGCCCAGGGAGGAAAGTCTGCCAGATCGGATTAGCCATTAAAAGGCTGAGGCGTGGCTCAAGTGGTAGGCAGCCAGCTGTGGGCAAACAAGTCAAGTGAGAGCTTGAGGCTCTTGAGTTCGAGCCCCAGTATTGGCACAGAGTAAGAAAAAGAGGTGCGGGGTCCCTGCGGAGGGAGGGAAGGGCTGTAGTTGCTCATGGACAGTCCTAGGGCGGGGTCTGGGCCTTGCCTGGGCCTGGGCCTGGGCCTGGGTCTCCGTCTCCAGCACCGGGGGCAGTGGGGGCCTTGTCTCCGCCTCCTCAGCTCTGGGTTTGCGCTGTAGATTTACAACATGCTGGTGGAGACGGGCGAGCTGGACAACACCTACATCGTGTATACCGCCGACCACGGCTACCACATCGGCCAGTTTGGCCTGGTGAAGGGCAAGTCCATGCCCTATGAGTTCGACATCAGGGTCCCATTCTACATACGGGGCCCCAACGTGGAGGCTGGCTCTGTGTGAGTACCCCGCCCCACCCCCTTCCCTGCTGCCCCTGGCGCCAGCCCCCCCCCAGGGCACACAGGACCCTCAGCGCCAGTGCAGCAGCCATGGCTTCACACAGAGCCTGCGCAGAGGGGTCCCCAGCTTCCGCTTCCATCCCAGGCTCGGCAGCTCCTGACAGCCAAGTGGACCCCTCTTCCCTCAGCCAGCCATTCTCCTTGGCTTATCCTTTGAGGTGACCCAATCTCCAGCAGAGGTCTGTGAGACAGAGAGGTCAGAGATGAGTCAGGGGATCCTGGTGATAATGTCCGTGGATCAGCCTGAGTGGGAGGCAACGCTCCCTGCATCTTGTTTGAGGCTCGCAGGCCCTGCACGTGGCCCTGAGCGCGTGCTGTTCCAGGCTGCACCTTGGACATGAAGACACACATTTCACCTGTCAGCCAAAACTCCTTGTGCTGCAAGTGGAAATGACCTTTACCCCAGATAAGGCAAATCAATTAAGATGACCACGGGTGGATGGAAAGCCTGGCCTGGAAGCTGTTGCCGCAGCTCCAAGCGTGAGCTGTGGCTGGGAGTGGCGGACACCACCACCCCACCCTGCCCGTCCACCCAGTCTCCAACTCTACGCAGAGGCTTCTGGCCCCTCGTTTACACGGCTGCTGCCCACCTTCCCCCCCAGCAGGAGCAGGACATGGCAGGGGTGGGGTACATTAAAGGCGAAGCAGTCCACCGACACCCTGCCCTGGTGCTTGTGGGCACCACAAACTCGCCAAGGTGCGCCATCTCACAGTGCGTACATCAGAAGCCCAGGCTGGCGTGGTCAGGTCACTCAGAAGCCTGGGACCTCCCCCAGGCCGGGCTGGCCCCGGTGGCCCTGCCGCTCCACTGTGGGCCAGTGGAAAGTGGGACAAAGGCAAGAATGCCAGTGAGTCGGGGTGCAACACCCCACCACGCCACCTCAGGAATGGCAAGGCCAGCCTCACCAAACGGGCCATTTGGTGACAACCCCACAGATGTCCCAGGCTGGGGGCCCCCGCCCCACGGGTAATTGCCGACCCAAGGGCTCCAAGCTGAGGGACCTTCCAGGGACCAGAGCTGGCTAGGACAGGGCCAGACTGTGGAAGGGACTGGGGCTGGCCCAGAAGACCTGGGGGTGGGTGGCTGTAAAGCCGGAAGGCTTTGCAGATGGGGACAATGCTGTGGCGTGTGTGACGCAGCAGGGGTGCTGTCACCTGCATTGGGTCCACAGTGGAGCTGCTGAGGGTGAAGGTGGCACCTCTGCCCCCAGCAGCCCCGCTCTCAAGCCAAGCCCGGCCATCACCTTCTCCACGGCCAAGTCCCTATTCTCCCTGCCCCTAGGAACCCCCACATCGTCCTCAACATTGACCTGGCCCCCACCATCCTGGAGATTGCCGGTCTGGACATCCCCGCAGACATGGATGGAAAGTCCATCCTGAAACTGCTGGACACGGAGCGGCCAGGGAACAGGTAAGGAAGAAGCGGGAAGGGAGGGCAGCCTCGTAGCCCCATCTTACCATCAGGGAACGTGAAGCCCAGAGAGTCTGGTGACTTTTCCACTCACACTGTAGCTTGAATGACAGTGAGTGACGTGAAGGGCAAAGTGGCATAATGGCAAGAGAACCGGGCAGAAAAAATACAGGCAGGGACCAGAAAGAACAGGAGCGGCCCCTGGTGGCCGGCATTGGAACTGCACCAGCAATGGCTTTCCAGGTGTCATTGTGACCTTGGGCTTGCTCTGAGCCCTTCCTCCAGCTGGGATCACTGAGGGACATTGGCTTAGATGCCAACACATCTGGGAGTAGGGGTGTCAGGTGGAAAGGCCCCCTCTGGGTCCAGTGTCACCACCTGCAAAGTGGAAAAGACCTTGTCATTGCATGAAACATTGCTGTTACGGGAGCCCAAGTAAAGGAGAAAGAAGGGAGCTGGGAGGCCCACAAAACAGTGTGGCTCACCCAAATGCAGCCCATAGGGACATCTAGAACTACAGCCTGCTGATCTCCCACCTCCTGGGAGCTGTGTTTATGTGTATGCATACGCACTACACACTGGTGTAACTTAGGGCAGCTTAGACCCATGGCGCTGAGTCTGAAGAAACAGCTCTGCCCAGAGCCTGGCCTGGGGACTTGCAGTGCCCACCCAGCTCGGGCAGCTCAGGGCTCCGGCCCTGGCAATGCAGGACACAGAAACCTCTAGGTAAGAATCTGCAAATCCGTGTGTTCCCCAGGTTCCATTTGAAAAAGAAGCTGCGGGTCTGGCGGGACTCCTTCCTGGTCGAAAGAGGGTAAGTGCTAGCTTGAGGGTGGTGCCAGCCCGGGGGCCCACAGGAGGGAGACGGAGCCGTCCACACCCAGGGAGATGCAGAGCTCATCCCTGCAGGCGCTCACCCCCCTCAGACAAGCCGGATGGGGCCCGTCGTGTCTTCACTCCCAAGGCTCCTATAAACAAGCTGCCAGGCACTGGTGGTTCACACCTATAATCCTAGCTAATCTCAGGAAGCTGAGATCTGAGGATCTGATGATTGCAGTTCAAAGCCAGCCTGGGCAGGAAAGTCCGTGAGACTCTCATCACCAATGAACCACCAGAAAACCAGAAGTGGTGCTGTAGCTCAAGTGGTAGAGCACTAACCGTGAGCTGAAGAGCTGAGGGACAGTGCCCAGGCCCAGAGTTCAAGTCCCTGCAACTGACAAAAAAAAAATTGCAACTGCCTGGGTCTACCCAAAACCATGAGCTCTGGGCAGGGCACCCACATTCCCCACAGGGAGGCTAGGCATGAGCCGAGTGGCGTCCTGCCCCGGCCAGTGCACACTGCCCAGGACTCCTGCCAGCTTAGCCGGCCCTGCGTCTCCCACAGCAAGCTGCTGCACAGGAGGGATGGGGACAAGGTGGACGCGCAAGAGGAGAACTTCCTGCCCAAGTACCAGCGTGTGAAGGACCTGTGCCAGCGCGCCGAGTACCAGACGGCCTGCGAGCAGCTGGGGCAGGTGAGACACTGGCTGGTGCTTTGGTTCTCCGGGCGCTGCCAGCTGTGCCCCGTGATACCCACCAATGGCAGTTCCTGTCTCCAGCTGAGGTAGGAAAGTCATAAGAAGCATTCTAGACAAGCCCAAGAAGAACAGTGAGTGCAAAGGCCAGGTGGCGGCCACATGCTTGGGCTTTGGAAGAGGTCGGGCAGGAAGAGCAGGTGCTGATGAGGCCCCAGGGGAAGGGCGAAGCTGGAGCGCGCACGGGCACAGAAGCTTGGGTTCCAGAAGGCAGTCAAGAAGGTTTTAAGTGGGAGCAGCCCATCTGGGCTGCACGTGGGTTTTAGATGCAGATGAGCAGCTAAAGCAGTGACGGGAGGTGCCGTGGGCATCTTGCTGGAGGAGATGGCAGCCGCAGTTGGGCTGCCAGCCGAGGCCCTGGAGAGCGGCGGGCGGGGCAGGGCGGCTGGGCCCTGGCACCTGAGGTCCGGTGCGCTTGCAGAAGTGGCAGTGCGTGGAGGACGCCTCGGGGAGACTAAAGCTGCACAAGTGTAAGGGTCCCGTGAGGCTGGGCGGCGGCAGCGCCCTCTCCAATGTGGTGCCCAAGTACTACGGGCCGAGCAGCGAGGCATGCACGTGTGACAGCGGGGAAGACCAGCTGGGCCTGGCCGGACGTCGGAAGAAGTTCTTCAAGAAGAGTAAGTACCGCTCAGCAGACCATCGCCGCGGGCTGGTCTAGCCACGCACCACGCGAACCCCTGGGCAACAGCTTCCCCTTGGAATCCCAGGGCCCAGGACGTGGGTGGGCAGCCCTTCCCTGCCCCCCCTCCCCACAACCCAGCCGCCCTTCCTGACACCCACAGAGTACAAGGCCAGCTACACCCGGAATCGCTCCATCCGCTCGGTGGCCATCGAGGTGGGAGGCACGGTGTACCACGTAGGCCTGGATGACGCGCTTCCGCCCCGCAACCTGACCAAGCGGCACTGGCCAGCCGCTCCGGAGGACCAAGAGGACAAGGACGCTGGGGGCTTCAGTGGCACTGGAGGCCTCCCAGACTACACAGCCCCCAACCCCATTAAAGTGACCCATCGGTGAGCATACAGGGCAGACGGGAGGCACGGGGCTGGGCCCCGGAACTGGCCTCTGGCTCATTCCTTCTCTTGAGCAGGTGCTACATTCTTGAGAACGACACGGTCCAGTGCGACCTGGACCTGTACAAGTCCCTGCAGGCCTGGAAAGACCACAAGCTGCACATCGACCACGAGGTATGCCAATTGTCAGGGCCAGGCTGGAGGCCAGGGCCCCCGCCCAACCCACAGCCCAGGGACAGGCGCCAGGGCCAGCAGGCGCCCACTAGACAGATTGGTCGGGTCACAGCCACCCTCTACCTTCATGGCAGCCACACTACAGCTAGACTTCTGCCAGCCTGGGAGCTGTGTGGGTGCTCAGAGGGCTTGGCTGGTTCAAGGCCAGGGCTGGAGGACTTAGTGCCTTCCCTGGAACCTGGCTGGAGGAGGAGGGAGTACACCTTCTGCAGGGGGAAACGGGGCCCCCTCCTTAATATTCACAAGGTCATCGTGCCCAGGGGTCCCCCAGCCTGCTCTTGCATTCCTCCCTTAGATCGAGACCCTGCAAAACAAAATCAAGAACCTGAGGGAAGTCCGTGGTCACCTGAAGAGGAAGCGGCCGGAAGAGTGCGACTGCCACAGGATCAGGTGCAGAGAGGGCAGAGGCCCCAGAACCCTGGGGATGCACCCCTGGGGTCACCAAAGAAACAGGAATGCCAGTCCTCCCTCCTGTCAGCCAGCTGAGCCCCGGGACACCCCTCAGGTGGCTGGGAAGCAGTGCTGTCTGCAGCACTGACTGGAGACAGGTCAGGGGTGAGGAAGGGGGGTGGGGAGGGGAGGGGGGGATCCAGGCCCGGAGAGGCACCTCTGCACGCTACCCTGGGAAATTGCTGGGCCCTGTGGCTCAGGGGCCCCTGGCAGGCTCTCTGTGCTGATGTCCAGTGGACATCAACCCACATAGCTAAGAACGAGCTAGGATTTAAACTACAGCTCACACGTGGCCGGAGGCTGCTGGGCTGGACAACTTTGCAAAACTCAAGTCCAGTACAGGCCTTTGGCCAGGGGCTCCTGGCACTGCCACTGCCCCACAGAGCAGAGATAGGAGCGGGACCTGCCAGCCGGCCCTGCACACTCCTGACACGCAGGGGGTGGGGGGCTTATGTTGCAGTTACCACGCTCAGCACAAAGGCCGCCTCAAGCACAAAGGCTCCAGCCTGCATCCTTTCCGGTAAGCCCCTCCTGTAAACTGAAGCACATGGGCAGGGGAACAGAGGGGGCCCCCTGGGGTGCTGCGGGGGTGCTGCAGCCTCATCCAGCAGGGCACCCGGGGGCGGGCCTGGGGCGGACGTGATTTGCCAACCCCTCCCCGGGGCTGCTGCCTCAGGGCTGCCTGGAGAGAGAAGGCCTGGCTTCTGGTTCCAGCTCTGCCCTGGACTTGAGGCCCCGTCCTGGGGGGACAGCAGGAGCCAAAGCTGGGGGTCACACGTGGCTCTGGGTGCCCGCAGGAAGGGGCTGCAGGAGAAGGACAAGGTGTGGCTGCTACGGGAGCAGAAGCGGAAGAAGAAGCTGCGCAAGCTGCTGAAGCGGCTGCAGAATAATGACACCTGCAGCATGCCGGGCCTCACGTGCTTCACCCACGACAACCAGCACTGGCAGACCGCACCCCTCTGGACCCGTGAGCAGGGGCGTGGGCGGGCACAGGCCAGAAGGGGAGAAGCCCCCCGCGCTCGTGTGCTGGGGCATCTCTGCCGGAGCTCAGACGCGGGTGGCAGGCACCGCGGTCACGTGGCCCCGGCTTCTTCCTGCAGGCACCCTCAGGCCTGCTCTCTCTTCCCTTGGCAGTGGGGCCTTTCTGCGCATGCACCAGCGCCAACAACAACACCTACTGGTGCCTGAGGACCATCAACGAGACCCACAACTTCCTCTTCTGTGAGTTCGCAACCGGCTTCCTGGAGTACTTCGACCTAAACACTGACCCCTACCAGGTACGCACACCACCCATGGAGAAATAGGGCTGCTGGTGAGACCCCCCCTGCTCCTGGGTCCCTAAGACAGGAAGGGAGTTGTGAAGCAGTCTGTGCGGCACGGTCCTGCCGCCCCCCTCGGCCTCTGTCCACTTCCGGGAGCCGCCACGGGGACCCCAGCCCGGGGCACACAGCAGGCCTGCGGGGACCTGCAGTGATTCGCGTGACGCTGCTCATCGGGCTCTGCACACCACTCCATATTGGGGCGTGGTTCAGGTGGCACAGTACCTGCCTAACCCACATGAGGACCTGAGTGGGAACCCCGTGTCCCCCCTCCCCAGAAAAAGGTGACCTCGATAAACAGACTGAAGTGGCATAAGCACCGGAGTGTCCCTGGCCAGGGCAGTCCCTGTGTGCCCGCCTGCGGCCTCTGTGACCCTGGAACGGAGCCAGTCTTTTGGAAAAGCTGAAATGTGAAATGTGACTCAGACATCAGCGGATCTCGCCTGGTCTGCCTAGAGCATCCCAGAGGCAGCCGGCCATTCTTCAGCCAGCCTCAGCCTGCATTTTACCCAAGCAGGGAGCAGAGGCCATAACCCAAAGCAGGGCGCTGAGGCAGGCATCTGTCAGCTCCCCCCACCCATCACCAAAAGCTGATTTCTCAACAAGAGGGGTCCACAGTGCTGTGAACAAAGGCTGCCGATGGCCCAAGGCTTGAAGACCTTTCCTTTTTTTTCTATTTTTGGTTGATCATGGGGCTTGAACCCAGAGCTTGGGCACTGTCCCTGAGCTCTTCAGCTCACGGCTAGTGCTCTACCACTTGAGCCACAGCGCCACTTGCAGTTTTCTGGTGGTAAGAGTCTCATAGAGTTTCCTGCCCAGGCTGGCTTTGAACCAGCATACTCTGATCTCAGCCTCTTGAGTAGTTGGGATGACAGACATGAACCCCCGGCTTTGAAGGCCTTTTCTCTCCATGCTCTGCGTCTCCTGAGCAATGGCTTAGCAGTCCACCATGACCTCTGCAAGTGTGTGTTTGTCTCTTGATACTGATACTGGGGACTTTTTTGCTGGTTGGAGACACTTGGTTGATGGCCTGTCTTTTGCCAAGCAGCTGATGAATGCGGTGGACACGCTGGACAGGGGAGTCCTCAATCAGCTGCACGTGCAGCTCATGGAGCTGCGGAGCTGCAAGGGGTACAAGCAGTGCAACCCCCGGACCCGGAGCATGGACCTGGGTGAGTTGCCCCGGTGTGCCCCTGCAGAGCACGGAGCGACCACAGGGAGGCCCTAGGGGTCATGCCTGCCTTGAGTGTACCCCCAGTCCCTGGAGTTACATGTGGAAAGGTCACAGGCAGGCACATCAGGGCACTGGTAGCTCACGCCTATAATCTTGAGCTACTCAGGATTGTGGTACAAGCCCAGTTTGGGCAAAAAGACTCAAAAAAAGGACTAGGGCGGGGAATGTGGCTCAGTGGTAGAGTGCTTGCCTAGCATGCATGAAGCCCTGGGTTCAGTTCCTCAATACCAGATAGACAGAAAAAGCCAGAAGTGGTGCTGTGGCTCAAAGTGGTAGAGCACTAACCCTGAGCAAAAGCTCAAGGGACAGTACCCAGGCTGAGTTCAAGCTCCAAGACCAGCAAAATAAGGACTAGAGGTATGGCTCATGTGGTAGAGCACCAGCTGAGGGAGCAAGTGTGAAGCCAATTACCAGTACCTCCTAGAAGGCTGTTGCAAAGTTTGTCCTTTTACCATATTCTAGCTGTTGCTAATTTGTTCATTTCTCCCCTCCTCTAGGACTTAAAGATGGGGGAAGCTACGAGCAGTACAGGTATTATTTGTTACTGAAGCCTGAGGGCTTATCTCGTGTCTGTGAGGCTTTGAAAAACTGCCCTTCCTCCGCCTGCATGGCCCACCATGTATCACCTTCCTGTGTGGTTCTCGAGGGTCACTTTCTTTCAGGTAATGGTTAACCTTCATTCTCCTTTTGACATCCAGGCAGTTTCAGCGTCGAAAATGGCCAGAAATGAAGAGACCATCTTCCAAGTCACTGTAAGTATTCTCATTACCCCTCCGCTCCCATGACAACAGGGAGACACAAGGCTATCAGTATCCTATCAGATACTGTGTGGATGCAGTTTATATTTTAGATTAATACTTTGTCCAACACATTGCTGTTTTCCCTAACAATCCATGCTTCCTACACCTGAACTGAGACTTAGATATTAGTCCTCAGTCATCTGGAAGGCTGCAGCTGCAAACGCGGTGACGCATGCTGTCAGCAGAAGCGTGGCCTCCTTGTGTTGTTTCCAAAATGCCTGCACTAAGCACCATCTCTCCCGGCTGGGGAGAGGCTTCCAGCCACCTGGGAAGTTCCCCTCACTCCTGAAGAAAGCAGTGATCTGTTCCCTACATGAGTGGGAGGTGCAGGGTGCTACGTCTTCTAATTCATCAAAGAAATCCAAAAATGTAGATTTATGTGGGAACTGGGTGTGTGGGTACAAGGGGCCTGGGTTTGAATGCAGGGCCTCGCCTCCTGCCTGCTAGGTAGGTACTCTATCACCTGAGCCACACCTCCAGCCTAAGAATGCAACTAACGTGACATTGTGTCAAACTCCCCTTGGGGAGCTGCCACCTATGGTCTACTTATTTCCTTCTTTTCATGCATAAAACCCAGGTGGCTAACAGGACAGTACCAACGGGCCAGCTAAATATTTATTTGGTGTTTCCAAATTTACATCACATCCTCCTCAGAAACTATTCTTTTTTTTTGGGGGGGGGGGTTGGTCGTGGGGTTTGAACTCTGGGCTTGGGCGCTGTCCCTGAGTTCTTCAGCTCAAGTCTAGTCTCTACCACTTGAGCCACAGCACCACTTATGGCTTTCTGGTGGTTTATTGGAGAGAAGAGTCTCATGGTCTTTTCTGCCCAGGCTGGCTCAGATCTCAGCCTCCTGGGTAGCTAGAATTACAGGTGCTCGTGAGCCACCGACACCCAGCTCTATCCAAATTCTTAACTGCCATCTTCACCAGCTACTAAGGGGCAGGTGAGCAGCTAAGAATTGAAAATTGAGTCCATTAGGGAAGCAACTCTGTTCTGAGTGACCTAGAAATAACCTTTTTCAGGAGCCATGCCAACATAGCTCTAGAACTGATTAAGAAATCCTAAGCACGGCTGGGTGTCAGTGGCTCACACCTGTAGTCCTAGCTACTCAGAAGGCTGAGATCTGCAGATGGTGGTTCAAAGCCAGCCCAGGCAGGAAAGTCCATGAGACTCTTATCTCCCAATAAACCAACACAAAAGCCAGAAGCAGAGCTGAGCAAAGAAGCTCAGGAACAGTACCCAGGCCCTGAGTTCAAAGCCCAGGACAGACAAACAAAACCTTAAGTAGCATGACAACCAAAGGCTGAGATGTCTGTTCTGTTTTACAGGGGACAACTGTGGGAAGGCTGGGAAGGCTAAGAAGCAAAGAGATGGACCTCCAAGACCAGAGGCCTTACCTAACTGGACAGGCCATGAAACCCATGCAATTCGCAGCAGACCTGGGCTTGAGGCCCCAAGGCCTGAGAGACAGCCTGCTTCAGTCAGTGTGGGAATCCTGGAGGACCACTGTCAGGAGCAGAGACTTCAGGAAGTCCATTCTGCCTGGGCTTTGCTTTGGATTATACCTCAGCAGCTGCACAATGAATTTTCATATCAAAGTCACCACTAGCCCTCTCTGCAAGGCTCATAGGGAAAAAGAAGAGAGAGAGATGTTCAGTGAGGCTTCCGCCAGGGGGTGAAAAGTCATGGAATCCAAATCCTCGGGCAAGACAGCCCTGTTCAACTCATCCCCCTGTTGTATTTCGTCACAAGAAAAGGAACTGAAAAGCAGATGGGCAGCTCACAGATGCTGAAAGCAGCATGTGGAGCTTGGTGATGAATGAAGAGCACAAGAAAAGTGACATTTACCTAGTCCCAATGCCCTGGCTGCCTCCAAGTCCAAGGAAGCTGCCTTCACTGTATATATGTGACTATTTACATGGGACCAACATGGGGTTTCCTACTAGATCCCCCTAACAGTTCCCAAGTTTCCAGACAGGTGGTGTCGGTCTGTGAGTGCTCTGTGCAGGGCCAAGGTCGGGGGAAGACCCTGGTGCTGTGCACACTCTGTTCCTGCGGACACCACCCAGCACTCATCCTGTGTCCAGCCCAGAACTGACATTTTTGTAAGGTACTGGAAGGAAACCAAGTCGATGTATGTCCCATGTTTTAATGACATTGTATTTGTAAATCAATTTTGTAGTGTAAGTACTGTCGTATGATGTTCAGAATCCCAGCCGATGACCAACCGTCGGTATGAAGAAAACCTGGGATTTTGTAAAAGGCCATTCTTGGGAGTTTTTGCTGTCTTTGCCTTTTTTTTAAGCAGTCAAGAAACTAACAGTCATCATCTTTTTGAAGGAGATGCCTTCAGTGTGGAGGATGTTTAAAGATGAACAGATGGTATTACATTTGCCATACAACCTCACAGGTGAGGCTCAAGCCAGACCAGGTCTGAGACTTCATTTTGGAACTACATTCCTCAACTGAGTAATAGCTCCTCTTGGCCACACCTCAGCTAGTTGCCTGTGTAGGGGGTAGTTTTAACCTGGTATAGCATGTTGTGAGGGTTCTAAAAGAGGAGGTATGTATAGTTCACCAGTAGTTCAGGAGATCTCAACCGAAGTTCTCAGGTTCCCATGCTCATGTAGCAGTGCCCCAAACACACCCAGCCCCTAGGGAGAAAAATGGTTTTAGTATCACAGAACTGCTGCTGCAATTTAAAATAGGCTTCTTTAGCCTCCCCTTTTACCTTTAAGCCAAAAGTGAGGAGGAAGAGGAGAAATCATGCTCTTGGGCTCCAATGTTAAATAGAAACCTTTATTTACAAGGACATCCAAAATGGTCAGAAAAGCAGTCACAGCTTGCTCCCCCATCTCATCAGTCATCCCGCATGGCCTAGATTCTTTGCAGTGTGAAGAATGACTTCCATTTTAAGCAACACTTAATGTACACTTGATTGAACCCAAATTCATTCTTAATAGTCTAAGTTAATTCCTGAGAATTTAAATATTGCTCAGAATGACATTTCCATCTTCTTTAGACACAATGTATTAGAAAGGAAGAGAGAAAAGAGGGAAGAAAGAAGACAACACCTGCCTGTTTGTGAAGAGCTTGCTGTGGAGCTACACAGCTCTTTGTTCTTCTGCTGTAGGGATGCTTCCCCTTCCTACAGCATTCGCTGCTTAGGAACAAAACGCCCAGCTTGTACACATGAAAGGAAACCCACCGGCACATGGACACACATGGACAACTGGCAGTCCTTCTCTTTACTTTCCAGCTGCACCAACTCTGGATGAGAGAACTTCAAACATCAAACAGCTACCTTCCATAGTCTCTGCCCCCTTAGGTAGCTAACACTATCTAAGGTGGGACTGGGTTCTGGTATGCACCCCTTTCGATCCACATGCCAAGTTGCATTGACTGCACACCCACAATGAGCAGAAACATGTAGCTCCTTAATATCATTCTGATCTTCATAAAATATATTTTTTATTTATATATCTTTGGATTCAGCAAAGAAAAAGTAGGTACTGGAAATATCCCACATTCTAAAAGCAGATGAAAAGATTACTTATACTGTTCACCCAACAGATAACCTCCATTTATACCGGGGTAGAAGTGAGGAGAGACGGGCAGGAGTACAGAGAAATTTACCCAAACAAGAGGAACGGGCTCCAAGTAAAAACAAGTTAGCCACAGACTGCATCTATTAAAGAAAATAAAAAAATCTTGAGCTTGCACCAGTAAAATCAACAAGTAGAAAATATAAAAACTTATAATAAACTTCATTTCCCCCATACAAAAAAAGTGGGTGCTGTTGTTGCCTTCCAATTGACCTGGAGTTAAGACTGAGGAAGAATTGCAGGTTTTTTGGTGACTAAGAAAGGCAGATGCACCCTCCCCCTCTCCACACACACAGGTAGAGGGAGGAAGGCTCGGCTGGGCTTTGTCCCGCCTGCCTCCAACAGAACAGAAGGCATAGTCAGAAAAGCACAGACCAGCACAAGAGCAGTTCCGGATCTACCATGGGAGATCTACTGAAGCTGGGGCAGTGGTACAAACTCACGATATTGCACACACTGATAGATAAATAAAATCCACTCTAGTGGTGATTCTGGAAATATGGACTTCACTTGTTCTTAAGCTTATCAAAGAAATTAAATGAGCTTACATTCTGAGACATCTAGAAAGACTGGATAAATCGTCCAATTTTAAAAAGTTAACTAGCTCTTGGTTCTCACTAGAAAATGGCACCAATGCTATGAGAGACTTGATATTTACAGATATATCCTAAAAGCCCAGCTTAATTCAACTGTTTGAATCTAATTACCCAGATAAAGGTTCCCCCACTGCAAGCTGCTAGAATGGATGGCAGGAAGGCAAAGAGGAAATGGAGGGGTAGAGGAGAAGTGCAAAAGCGCTCAGGTCAGAATTGGCAGCTCTGGGTTCTGAGCCCCGGAAGAAACAACATGACACTGTATTTGGACAACTGAATACCACATAAGCAGAGTGACAAGACAGTGGGTGGATTCTACCTGACTTCAACGCAAACAAGATCTCACTCAACTGGATGGAAAGTGAGTAACAGGGACTGCTTGAAACCCAAAAGATTTGAAATCGAATTGCTTATTTCCTTACTTCCTGTTTTTTTTAAATTTTTAAGCTCATTTCCCTATATCTATTCTTTCCCCCCAAAAGTAACAAAGTGCTTCATTCTCTGGGAGAGGAATTTTAAGAATTTTAAATGCTTTCATCTAAACAAATGATCTCTAAAAAAACCATTTAGGTGCTGGTGGCTCACACCTGTAATCCTAACTCAGGAGGCTGAGATCTGAGGATTGTGATTTAAAGCGAGCCCAGGTAGAAATAAAAATCCCTGTGAGACTCATCCCCAACTAACCACCCCAAAACCAGAAGTGGCACTGTGGCTCAAGTGATAGAGCACTAGCCTTGAGCAAAGAGGTTCAGAGACAGCGCCCAGGCCCTGAGTTTAAGCCCCACAACTGACCTTACCCCCCCCCAAAAAAAACCCAAAACAGACAAACAAACAAACAAAAAAACGCATTTAGATCAAGAGATTGGTAAGAGTGAGGCCAAGGCTGGGAGAGGAAAAGCTGTGGACGCCATGCCTCTTCCAGCCAGGAGATCGAGGAGCATTGCTTCTGTTGCAGCCTCGGCACACGGGGCTTATTGAAATTGACAAAAGTTAAATACTTAAGCTTCATGAACTCTGTAAAAATGAGCTGATGTGACCTACAAAAAAGGTATATACATATTTTACATAATACAATATCTTAAAGGTCATATTTACAAAAAATATTCACAGAAACACTGCGAAATTCTGATTCAGAATGCAGTACCTGGCCTTGGGTTTTCAGTTTATTTTTAAAAAGCATTATTGCTCTACCATATAGGCAAAGGGTGACACCAGTACTTTTTTTTTAATGTTTTAAATCATGGCTCCTGTCCAACAAATAAGTGTTGACAAAAACCAAGAATGTGGCTCACCATTCCTCAAGACCTCAGGAATATTGCATTTTATCCATTATTTTTTTTTTAATAAAGTGCACTCAGCTGCACGTTAGCATATGAAAAATTTGCCACTGCTGCAATTAAACACTGTCATCTCATTTCCCTTCTGCAAAGCCATTTGACTTCAATGACAAGTCCTGGGGTGTTTCAGGGCATCAGGGCTTAATGAAAATCTTTATGGGGAGGAAACCTAGGACAACAGCGAGAGACAGCACTCAACACCATCAATAAAGGACATGAATATGGAAATGCCAACGCCACCACATAAAAGGGCAAACGCAGACCTACTTGATAGAAACCAAAACACTAAGGGCCAGGCCTATACTCTATGTCAGACTGCTGCTAGAGAAACCCCTTGTGACCAGGAACCCCGCCCCCCTTCTCTCCAGAATCAGCACTGCTATGAAGCAGAAGGCTGAAAACACTGGTTTGGAACACGATGGTGCACACAAGTAAGGAAACAGGTAGATACTGCACTTCAGCTTCAGGTCCAGTCCTGATCCAATGGCATTACTTGGAAGACTGTGATGAAGCTCAAGGCTGGTTGGTGCTTCCAAGCTAGATGCATCACCTCCTGATGACCCTATGCAGTATCCTTTGGGCAGTGGTTTCCTTAGCGGTCCCAGTATAGAGAGGTCAGCAGTACTTCTGTTAGAAACAAGAAAACCTGGGTAAAATATGCTCAACACAATAAAGAAAACCTATATCTAGCACAGGATTTGCCAGGTGCCCCAGCTAAAACACATAAGTATCCTCATGGCTCAGGACCTCAAAACTATTTTTTTCAGTATAGTTCTAGACCCAAGGTGAATGGTCCTGCCTAAGACCTTTAGATTATAATGGGGGCTCTGGTTCTCTGCAGAGGAAGACAAGAGTCTTAAGGAAGGAAGGAACAAACTCCATACCTGGTCAGGCCCCGTGGGCATGCCGGACATAGGCATGGAGCTCATGGTCATCTGTCCCAAGTGGCCACTGCTGCCGTTCATATGCACCATGCTATATGCAGCAGCACCACCCTGGTGAGCAAACTGCTGCTGCGGAAAGGCGCTGAGAAGAGAGAAGCATGTGAGAACAGCACACACAGGACCTGGCACAACTCTGTCCCCATACTTAAGCAGAAACAGAGAGAAAACTTGTGCTTCTACTCTTCATAGCTACTCTTCAGTGCACATTTTAACCAACATATGCATACAGTCTAAAGCACTTGCCACACGTCATGCCACACATCTCACTTCCAGTAGGAACTCAGACCGTGTGCTCTCTCCATGCAGCTAGTATGACTGGAAATGCAGTGTATTCTGGGTTTCTGCATTAGGATGTCAGTCATCTTTACCTGTTCCTGGCCAGGTTTGCTGATGGCCACCCCTTCATTTCTGAGGACTGGTACATCGGTGCAGTCTGAGGGTGCTGCATCATGGGGTTCTGGGAGGAAGCCATCCTTGATGACATCATTGCATTAGGGGGACTAGACACTCGACCAAAGGCTGGATCTGGTTGTTGACCCATTCCTTGAAGAAAGCAAGAATAAGAAATTGCAATGCTCAAACACTAGCAACTTGGAACCTCCAGGTTTCCATAGCAGCCTTCTGCTCTTTTCTGGAAAAAGGGTGGGAGGAAGTATTAAGTACAGAATATAAAGTAGCAAATCCGAGTGCTGGTGGCTCACTCTTGAAATCCTAGCTAGTTAGGAGGCTAAGATCTAAGAATTGTGGTTCAAAGCCAGCTTAGGCAGGAAAGTCCATGAAATTCCAATGAACTCCAAAAACCAGAAGTGGTCCTGTGGCTCAAAGTGGCAGAAAGAACACTAGCCTTGAGCAAAAGAGCTCAGGGACAGTGGCCAGACCCTGAGTTTAAGCCCCACAATCGACAAGAAAAGAAATGGTATCAAAGCTGTCTCCCAGTTACTTACTCGGTAGTTACTTACACAGAATGCTACCCTGTCTAGGTAATTTGCTTTCATGACCACTGCACATGAAAGCACTTCCTATTACTAACCCTCTGGAGAAGGCAGAAGCAACTGCTCCTGAGGGCTGGGATGAACCATGACATCCTAATCCCTACCATGTCCCTGGAACCTCTCAAAGGCTGAGCTGAAATGCATTTAAAAGCCCACACTATATTACTCTCACTGACTTAACAAATGTTCACAGACTCACCATACTGGGAACATGTAAGAAGGGATGAGGAAGAACTCTGTAATCTTTCTCATAAATGAAGAGATCGTTACCTAAAAAAAATAAGGCCTGTCTGAAAAAATAACTGTAATAGAGTACGTTTGCCTCAATTTCCTGGGCACTGCAGCAAACCTCTTTGTTTACCATCATTGGTGATTAATTTTAGTTCTCTTGTGAAGCAACAAGATGAAGTGAATAGTGTTCAATTTTTCACATACAAGAGGCCTGGTGAAGATACACCCTTAGTAATGGAGCTTGGAGGAAGACATACTCAGTCTAATTTACCATAATTTGGTGGATATGGAAACTGCTGGGGCGGCACTTGTGGCATTGCAGATCCTGTCAAAACTCCATCCATGCTGGGGGAGGCAGTGACATTCGGAGGTGGACTAAAGGCCTGGCTTTGCTGCTGCTGCTGCTGCTGCTGCTGTTGCTGCTGCTGCTGTTGCTGCTGTTGCTGCGTCATCATCATTGCTACCCTCTGTTGTCGGAAGTGATGACTCAGCAGCTCTCTGCTGCGCTGAGCGACCATCTGGGCATTTAGAAAACCCTGCTAATGCCCAAGAAAGAACACAGTTACATGTGTAGAGTGAGAACAACCAGTTCCATGCCAGCAGTGCCCACAACACTCCAGAAGCCTTTTGTACTAATTATGAGAAAAAGGAAATGAACGATCCTTTATGATAAAGGCTGTCTGAGCCCAGCATGCTGACATGCACCCCGTCCCAGCACTTGGGAGGCTAGGAGGAGCAATGGGGATTGACTGTGCCCAGGAGTTTTTAAGGCCAGCTGGGCATCAGTGAAACTCTTGTAAAGAGAACAAGGATAGCACTAAGAATCTGTTGGGGTAGAAGGAAGGGCGCACATCCACCTCCCCACTTAAAAAAAAGGTGGGGGAGGCTAGGAAGGTGGCTCAGTGGTGGAGTGCTTGCCTCTCAGCATGAGGCCCTGGGTTCGATTCCTCAGCAGCACTTAAACAGAAAAGGCCAGAAGTGGCACTGTGGCTCAAGTAGTAGATCGGTATCCTTGAGCTGAAGAGCTGAGGGACAGCGCTCAGGCCCAGAGTTCAAGCCCCACACTGACCAAAAAAAAAAAAAAAAAAAAAAGATGGGGTTATACTCAAGATAAACAAGGACCTCAAAAGATCTGGTGATCCTTAAATCTCTTGAAAGGAAAGAACA
>NW_012267291.1:7256874-7282343 GCF_000151885.1 Dipodomys ordii
GGTGCTGTGGCTCAAGTGGTAGAGCGCTAGCCTTGAGCTGAAGAGCTGAGGGACAGCGCCCAGGCCCAGAGTTCAGGCCCCACGACCGGACCCCCCAAAAAAACGAAAACAAAAACAAACAAAAAAAACAACAAAAACACTTATGAACTAGAGTCTCTGGCTTCCTGGATCCTAAATTCCAGTCACTCTTCTATGTATAAGGTTTAGTTTCATCCCTTAATTCCACATACTTAAAGACACAAAACACAAGTAATTGTATTTTAAAACACTAGTTGGGGATTAAGGAACTAATGGGTAAAACAAATTCTATCTTGAAACATTCAGGGGGAAGGGTCTAGTTTTATAAAACATCTAGATGTTTGCAAAACATCTAAAAAATAGCTTCTGTTAAAAAAAATATATGTGGAAATTGTCAGCTGTAGTAAAACACACCTCTAATCCCAGCAGGCAGGAGGCTGAGGCATGAGAACTGTGAGCTGGCCGTTAGTATAGGCTACCTAAGATCCAGTCTAAAACAAAAAAAAGGGGTGGGGGGTTGGGGAGGCACACAGACTACAATCAAGATAGTTTTATTTGGTTGTTAGTATTAAGGACTTGAAAAGTATATTTCAGACTAAAAAGTTATCAACAAACAATTTTCCCCCCAGAACAATATCCTTTCTGGCATTTTTAACCTGTAAGATATAAAGGTATTAATTCTATCACAAACACTCCTGGACAAGGAACCATTCGTGCAAATGAAATCTTATACAGGAATGAGAACAAAGTGAATTTCTCTAGTTGGTGCAGGTAGACAGCTGAGGAATGTAGTCTGAAGACCAATGAAACAAGCTAAGTGGAACCAAGGAGCAATATCCAAGCACCAGACTGGCTGGCTGGTTACCTGCTGGCCCTGAAGCCTCTGCTGAAGTTGCATTCTAAGCTGCTTTGGGGTGTTCGTGCGAGGTCTCATGATATTGGCCCGAGGGTGCATTCCTTGGAGAGGAAAAGTGCCTTGCTGATTCATCTGATTCATCATCGAGTTAAATGATGGTGATTGTCCCTGAAGATTAAAGCCCCCCTGCATTGGTAGCCCCTGGGTTGGGTATGTCTGTCCATATAATGCTGCCTTTTGATCCATCATCACTGCTGCGTCTTGGCCTTGGAAAGCATCCTGTTTGGGCTCCAAAGCCTGTCCCTGGACATCAAATACATCAATGAACAATAGTTAGTACATCTGCAAAAACAACCCAAAGCAAACATTTTAAAGAAGGTGATAAAGCCAATATATGTGAACAAATGCTTTAGAATTCCAAAAGCAAAATCAACAAGTTTATTATCTGAAGTTTCTGTTCAGAATTGTATCCTAGTGCCTAGCATAGACTCTCATATCTAAATGTCTGAAGAAAAAGACGTTATTTGCTCCAAATCAGATTTCTGTAATTAATGAACATGGACTTCCCAAGTCCATATAGAAAATAAACCAATTAAAATGTATAATGGGAGGGAAGAAATAAAAAGGAAAAGAAATGCCTTCCTGCTGGGTGCCAGTAGCTCACACCTGTAATCCTAGCCACTCAGGAGGCTGAGATCTGAGGATCATGGTTCAGTGCCAACCCAGGCAGAAAAGTCCATGAGCTTCTTTATCTTCAATTAATAACCAAAATACCAGAAGTGGAGCTGTGGCTCAACAGGTGGAGCACTAGCTTTGAGCACAAAAGTTCAGGAGTTCTAGCCCTAGGACCAGCATGCGCGCGCGCACACACACACATGCACACACATACACACACATACACACTTCATTGTGATCAATGAAGTTTTATGTAATTTGTAGACATGATTTTCAAGGTTCACATGAAGTCATTTTTTTGTAATAAGGGTAAACTAAAAAACCCCAAAAAACAAAAAACTCCTGAGCCTATTGGCGGGGGGGGCAGATAAAAATCTGAAGGCCTGGGGCAAGGCCCCTGAGTTCAATCTCCAGTAACAACTGCTCCCCAAAATAAACCTCTTTTTACCATTCTCCATCTGATCTTGCTGACTTTTGCTTGCTTTCCAGAACCCCAACTTCTCTCCTGTCTAAAGACTTCTTAGTTTGCCATATCTCTTCTGAAACTTTCTTTACATAGCTTTTTGGTCTTGGGGTTTTGGGGTTTGTTTTGGGGATTTTATTGGTGCTGGTACTGAGGCTTAAACTCAGAGCCTGGGCACTGTCTCTTAGCTTTTTTTTTTTTTTTTTGCTTAAAGCTGGTACTCTAGGACTAGGAAAGACACTGGTACAGGCAGTCCTTTGCCTGTTTTCCTGGACATACAAACATGCACACTTATGGTACACTCATACACATTCCATCTCCATGTTAATCCAACTCACCTGGTTGACAAGCTCAGGGATGCCCAAAGCTCTGTCAATTTCCTCCAGACCTGTGGCATCCGTATTGCTCAAGAGTGTATGCAATTGGTCCAACAATGCTCTCTCATCACTCTGGCCTTCCAGATTAGAAGGTGGTCCAAGAAGATCATCCAAGGAATTCCTAAGAAGAGGCCTGGAGAGAAGCTTGTGATCAATTTTAATAGTGTTAGAAGCTGGGGTTGTTGCCTAACATTCACCTGTCCCTGAGTTTGATCCCCAGAACCACAAAGGAAAGAAAAATCAGCTTTTTTGAAAAATGATCACAATAACAATGCACAATATTTTTAGTGTTCAATAGTACTACAGATACTACGCGTACTACATACATACATACTACACATACTACAGATATTAATAAACCTGCTAGCAGTGAACAGTAAATGGCAAATTTACTGTGAAGACTCATTATTTTTAAACCTCACCAGGCTATCTTAGAGCACCACTGTACCTAGCTAATATCCCCAATGCCAAAACTTCAAATGCCAGATCCTAGGTGTTTGGGGATAGCAGAGACTGGGAATGGGAAAGGTGGGAGAAGGTGCCACTTTCAATAAAAGAATACTTGTTAGCATACTTTAAAGTTGGGGAGTCCTCAGAAGAACAGAAGAAAGGACAGAAATATTGCTATCAAAGAACACAGTGTGGTGGACTGCCAACAGAGTTTTTTGTTGTAATTGGCTTGGATGGTGGCCCCAGATGGTGTAAATAAAACACTAAATAGATAAAAATAAAATACAGACTATACAGACTATAGTCCTGGCTTTACATCCCTGAAATGTTTTAAATGATCTTAGGAAATAAATTCAATCCTTAAAATTTCTCAGAAAACCTGAGGCATACCCTCTGAACAGTATTAATAAAAACGGTAAGAATACGCATGTATTTGTCAAATGCTTGCACCTTATCCTCCTCATGGTTTTAGGAAAGAAGTCATTTCTCCTGCAATAGCAGTACCTTGAAGCTGCACAGTACAGTTCTGTCTTGCCCCTCCCCTGTGGAAGCCTCAGCAGCCAGTAACCAAGCACCTCAATCATAAAGAACTTACTATGTTCTCTTTCAGGATTGTTCCTATTCTGACTCTTCTAAATCTACTGCTTACATTTTCTGCAGTCCCACCTGTTTTGTGTCCCTTGAGGGCCTTGTTCCATGGACAACATGCTATCTGGCCAGGAAGCTGTTTGAGTAGATGGTGCTGCTTGGCCATAGGGATTGACTCCCATTCCCATGGGAATCTCAGTGGGCCCTGGGGGAACATAAGGAAAGTTTAAATTTTCAAACGAGTCAATAGTAACAATTAGTCTTAACACATCTCACTTTCTTTTCTCTTCTTTTATTAAAGGTATACTTACTCATTTGAAGCATCTGTTGCTGCTGCTGCTGCTGCAACATTGGTCTTGTACCTGGTATACTATTAGACCGAAGAGGCAAGGTGGGCATAGAGCCCCCCATTGCAGGTCTGGGTATGGAAGCATTGTAATCACCTCCAGGTCTTCCCATGGAGTTTGAACTCATGGCTTCCATTCTACTGGCTTTGGGGTTTGGTAAGCCCCAGTCTCCTGAGGATGGTGTCTGGTTCACAGTCACATTTCTGTTTGGTCCACCTAGAACAGAAAAAAAGGACTTAGTCTTTTCCATACATAATAAAAATTCTTCCATTATCACACAGATACAGCTATTATACACACACAACAACTGTGGCTGTGACAAAACACTTTGTCGTCCTAAGAACTGGACTGGTGAACTCTGAAGATGGTTTCAATAGGCCCTCTGCCCACATACTCATCATAGGTTAGAAAAATGTCCTAAAAATCAGAAGATTTAAGACTTTAAATAACCAAGACATAGAATAAATGAAGGACAGTCATGAAGGAAACATTATATTAATGATAATATGTGAGTGATATAAAAAAACTTGTTACTTAACTCAAGCATTTAAGTGGTTTTAAGTATTTCCCAAAGCAACTTTTAATCATTTGTACATATTAGAAGTGACCTACCAATATTTGAGCCATAATTTTCCTGACTATCTACCACTCGTGGATTCCCACCCAATATGGGTGGCTTTGGTAACATGGGGAAAGCATTGATATTTTTGACTGGAGGACTTGAGCCAACAGAAACAGGGCTATCTAGAGACGCTGCACGGTGATATGGAGGACGAATGGACTGCACAGACTGTGGACTTCTCAAACCTGTTGAAAACACAGAAGCACAATGCATAAAGGTCTCTTGTTTCAATACTTGAAAATAATCAAGTACCAGACACAAACACCACTATTACCCACACAAGAATGCCGTTCTCACAAAAACAAACACAAGATAAATGACTGTGGTGTTGGCTGACCTGCTTGGGCACTCTTCGTTTCATACTGAAATATCCACCAAGCTGGTGGGAGTGGCTCAGTGTCAGAGGAAATTAGGCATGCAGAAGGTCCTGAGTTTGGTCCCCAACTCCCATGAGAAAATAAAGGGAAAGGGGAGTAGAAGTGAAGGGAGGGGACATTGTCTCCAGCAAATAAATAGCCAAAAAGGGGAGAGAAAGAAAAGTCCTTATGTTCCAAATTCCTCGTGGTTCTGCCATATGTATCATTTAGGTCTTAATCAAATTCTCTGTGGTTGAACAAAGCACATGCTCTAGCATTTACTACTCACATGGATTCTCAGTGTCATGGCTACTAGAATATTACTGAAAAATGGGAATTTAAAGAAAAAAAAGGGGGGGTGGAGGGGGAACATCCAAAAAGCTTTCAAAAACAAATATGTTACCGGCTTGAATGTGGCTTTAGTGGTAGAGTGCTTGCCTAGCATGCATGAAGCCCTCGGTTTGATTCCTCAGTACCACATACACAGAAAAGGCTGGAAGTGGTGTTGTGGCTCAAGTGGAAGAGTGCTATCCTTGAACAAAAAAGCTCAGGGACAGTGGCCAGGCCCTGAGTTCAAGCACCAGGACTGGTAAAACAAAACAAAAACAAAAAAAACCCCACATGTGTTACTAAGTAGTAGTTAGTATATTACAGTTAGGGTATTTGTTCTGGTTATAAACCCTAGTTATAATACCTGGTCTTAGTATAATTATACACATACGTACAGTACACACACACAAAAAAATCAAAATCTAGTTCTGAATTACCCAAAGAATTAGCTCCCTGAAACATGTGTTGCTTGGTCCCCAGATGACTGCCATTTGAGGATATGGGATTATTACTGTAAAAGTCAGAACTCGTCAGGTCACCAAGAATGGCATCTAGATTATCCAAGTCTCCAGATCCCTGAAAGTAAAATGTTAAAGATTAGCCCACATGCGCTCCTTTGAGACACTGCTGAGTTTAGCTGTAGAAGTGAAACACATGAGATGACACAGCAGCCACCTGAGATAAAATGTCTCATTTAAGCTTGGTTTCTTAGGAGCCCACTCTTCATTTTCCTTGAGCCACTGGTAAAATCACTCACTGCATTTGGTGCTTTCAAATGGGCCACTTTTTTTCTATTTGCCCTAAACATTTAATTCTCAAACTGTAGGTTATTTTTCAGCTAACAATCTGCACCAAAGGAGTCCTAATAAGTTGGCAAAAAAAAATCTGACTCTACTCATACCTTCTATAAACAGCATGATTAATAGTGAGTGACAGGCTGGTGCTTAAAAAGACATTCCTAAGTAGCAATAAAGCAAACCTAGTGTAGAAATCTGACAAACACTAGGTTTAGTGAAGTTAAATCCAAGAAGACTTCTCCAAGCCTTTCATTTGCCCAGGTGAATATTTATATCTCCTAAAATATAGCTCCACAAGCAGTTTAGAAATGCTGGCATACAGTGTGGTTATAACCTGAACTGGATCACTAGGCAAAAATCAAAATGATGGTGCTAAATCCACATTCTACCAAGCCCTTAATAAGCCCACCTTCTCATTCCAACAATGAACACCTTAATAAAAAAGAGCTGTTAGCTGTAGAGTGGAGCATAGCTCCAGAGCTAGAGTACTTTCCTAGAAAGCACAAGACCCTAGATTCAACTCTAAATACCATTAAAAAAAATTGTTTAGCTAGGTGTGGTACACACCTATGACAGGGAAGCTAAGACAGGAGGATTCCAAGTTTGAGGCCAACTTGGGCTATTTCATAGTGAGACCGTCTCAAAAAAAAAATTATACTCACATTTTAGAAAATACACATTTCTAAATTGCATAACACTTTTCTAACACCCCAAAAAATTACTAAAAAAATGAAAGTCAAGAACAACTAACTTTGCTAGTACAGTGGCCCATACCTATGATCTAGCAATACTTGGGAGGCTGAAATAGTAGGTTCAAGGCCAACCAGGGCAAAAAAGTTAGCAAGACTAGCCCAAAAAACAAGCCTGGCATGATGATTCACACCTGTAATTCCAGCCACACAGGACTGTGGCAGAAGTAGGAGGATCTCTGTCCAAGGCTGGCCTGGATAAAAGTGTAAGACCTATCTGGGGGAATGGGGGGAAGGGGGGGAGGAAAAAGGCTGAGAGTGTATCTCAAGTGGTACAATACTTGACTAATCAGGTTGCCCAAATTCAAACTCGGTAACACACACAGACACACACACACACACGTAATTTATACTGAATTATCCAACTAACACAGAAATAATGAAATGCAACCCCTGAGATGGCACAGAGAAAATAAATTACCTCTTCACTTGCTTCTGTCTTAATCTTTGCATCTTTCTCTTGACTGGAGCTGGGAATGGTGGAACTGCTGCTCTGAGTCACTTTATTATCGACCCCTTCCACGGGGGGCTGTAACTCTTTAGAGAGTGTGTCACTAGGATCGTCCCTGTCCAACAGGTACCTCAGAAGAGCGTTGTTCTCCTTCTTCTTTGGACTTAGCTGCTCCTGCTTGACATCTCCCTCGCCACAGGTGGTGACACTGGTAGTGTCTTTCCCCGTGGCTTCTGCAGTAATCTTGGCTACTTCGGCCGGTGAATTTCCATTCTGCAGCAACTTGTGCAAAATACGATGCTTCTCTTGTAATAGTGACCCGTGCACATTGGATGTGGAGGACACACCTCCTGGTGTTGAGGATGAGACTCCAGAGGGGCTGGTGACATTAGCAGAAGTGTCTTTACAACTGGAATCCAAAGGGGAGTTGTTCAAGGAGGAATGGCCTCGGTCGTCAGAGGAGCAGGTAAGTAACTGCAGTAACTTCTTATGGCCTTTGCTTTCCAAAGGCCCCCTTGGATTTTCAGATCCTTCTCCACCACTCTCCTTACTTTCTTTGTCATTGAGGTGATCTCTGCTATTTGACTGACACCCTGAACTCTCCACTGGATTCTGGTCACAGTATAAGCCTAGGGGACTCTTTGAATCCTGACTACTGCTCCCTTTACTTGGCTGAGTCATATTCATGTTGGGAGAATTATCCAATTTGGGGCCTGGTGAAGACAAAGTGGATAAGAGAGACGTCCCCACCCCCTCACTGATGGCTTGCAGGGCACTGAGAGAGCTGCTGGAAAAGCTGTGGCTTGAGGTACTGCCAGAAGATCCCATAGGGGAGTGCACACCTAGATGTGAAGAAGAGAAAGAGAATTGCACTATCAGACATTATAAAAACAACAACAACAACAAAACACTTCAAAGTGTCTTTCATAAAATTGATTTACTCAGAAGTACAGTGGTATGAAAAGAAAAAAAATGAAAGGAAATGCTAACAAGAATACCTGGAACAGGAGAAAACTGGTGTGAGGCCATCTTTGGGCTCCCACGATTACGAGGAGAGATCATGATATTCTGCTGGTTGGAGCCAAGACCAGGACTGCCATGTGGGGGGCTACTCATGTTCAGCCCATAGTTGTTGTTCTGGTAGGAAGACGGTGACTGCATGCCTGGCCCAGGGGTCAGTGAAGCTATGTTACTGGAAGCCCCATACCTAGCAGCACTCATCTGCCCTGTGGTGCTGGGCTCTGCCAAGCCATAGGCCCTGCCACTCAGCATCTGTAAGCTGTGGTTTGGCGACATGCTCATGCTGCCTACCGAACTGCCGCATCCAGCTGCAGAAGGTCTAATGCTTTGTCCTACAGGATTTGGGTTTGGTCTATACCCATTCTGTTCTCTGCAAAGAAACACAACATAAAACTTTTACTAAAAAATTACAGGCATTAAAGCAGTGACTCAGACTTGGGAGAAGAATACAAAATGGAGGGGAGAGAAGCGGAGGAAAGGAGATTGGATTATTGAGGGAACAAAGGAAGTGAAAAGAGAAAACGAAGTAACAACTAATTGGGGAAATAATTTCTATTAGGTGCCATTCTAATACCTAGTGATAAGTCCAATTTAAGTACTGATCACTAAATTAACATAATAATACTTTTTAATAAGCTGGGAATTACAAATAATCAGTACCACCACAGTACTGCCCAGGACCAACATAGCCATGTTACCTGAATTTTGCTGCATATCTAGCTTACCCTGCAAGTATCTGGAAAATATTCAAGATAATCAAAAGATAAACACTCTTTCCTGCCTGGGCTGGCTTTGAACCATGATCCTCAGATCTTAGTCTCCTGAGTAGCTAGGATTACAGTTATGAACCACCAGCACCCAGCTGGTGCTTTCTTTTGTTAGTAATTAAATGTATTTTCAATTGAGTCCCTAAAATCACTAGAAATAAAAGGTAACACAAAAGTAATCACTTTGGGGCTGGGAAGGTGGCTCAGTGGTAGAGTGCTTGCCTTGCATGCATGAGGCCCTGGGTTCACTTCCCCAGCACCACATAAGCAAAAAGAAAAAAAGCCGGAAGTGGCACTGTGGCTCAAGTGGTAGAGCACTATCCTTGAGCTGAAGAGCTGAGGGACAGCGCCCAGGCCCAGAGTTCAGGCCCCATGACCGGACCCAAAAAAAAAAAAAAAGTAATCACTTTGTGACCACCTAAGTAATTATTCATACACTTTTTTAATCCATTAGCCTTCCCATCTCCCAGGAATTATTTAGTGAGTAAATATTTTTACATAAAAATATAACCTTAAAGAAAACAATCTAGAAATCTAAAATCACATCACCAAAATCCATCCATCTTGCTTTCTCTCTTATTGTTTGCCTTTTTACACTAATACTAACGGATGCACTTAACAAAAATGTAACCTCTCTACCTGTGAAGAAAGTGTGTTGAGACAAAGCCGTGGCGATCATTTGTTACGGGGTTTCGGAAGAGTTTGCTTTTTGTCTGTGCAGTCACTATAGTTCCATCAGCCAGGGAGAATCGATACACAGGGGTTTCTGCATGGCCATGAATGTAAGCTGTGGGAAAACACACTATTACTTACTAATATCAACAATTGGCAAAACAAATACATATAGAGAGGAGAAAGAAATCATATTTCACGTATAAAATTTTTAAGCCATGTGAAAGATTAGATATGCAGCAAAAAAGTAGGTAGGCTCAAGAATTATATACACAAATATCATGCATACAGTTATTGGAGCACATACAACCAACAGTAATCAAGACCAAGCGTCAAACCCCAAATGTCTTTACCTTCTTGGTAGTGACGTTTCTGGGACCATGACTGCCCATCATTCAGACTGAAAAACCTCTGGATACACCTTCGGATTATATCTTCAAAGCCAGGCCTCATGGAAGATCTCAGAGAATTTGTATCTATATTGACAACCTTTCCTATTATATAGAAAATAAAAGATTCAAATCCTGTCAAGTATTTACTGCTGCACACCCATGAGTTAGCATTGGAGGATTAAATAAAAGATATTAAATCCTTACTCTGCCTTCTGCAAATTTGTTTGCCTTTTCTCCTTAAGGACACAGTCCTGCAGGAAGCTCTCACAGTGACATATTCTGCTTTGGTATAGTAATGTATCTGTCCCTCTAGATCCCCTAGATCCTGGCATTTCCTAATATGAGTATCTTAGTGGCTAAAAAGAATCCTTGCCACAAGGTGGAGCTGGTCACCAGAAAGCCTAAGTGACTAGAGGATTCATGATTTTAGCCCTCTGTCCAATCAGGAAGGAAGCTTGAAGAAAAGAATTTAGTGAGCCTCAAGGCTGGTGGCCACATCAAGGGACTGGAAAAGATACATGCCTGAAAGGGGCATCTTTCCAGGGGATTTATGTTTTTGAAGTGGACCTCGTTGGCTTGCATTTAGATGTCCAGGCCAAAAACTGATCAACTTACATGACATAGATAGTACTTAGGATAAAATGTGTTCCTCAGTCAGAAACTGGGCATTTTTAATTGAAGCTCATATTAGTATCACAACTACTAGTAGTTGCTGAGCACCAGTGGCTCACACCTGTAATCCTAGCTACTCAGGAGACTGAAATCTGAGGATCGTGGTTCAAAGGCAGCCCAGACAGGAAAGTCTGTGAGACTCTTATCTCCAATAAACCACTAGAAAACCGGAAGTGGTGCTGTGGCTCAAGCAGTAGAGCGCTTGCCTTTTGCCTTGAGCTGAAGAGCGCAGGGACAGCGCCCACACCCAGAGATCAAGCCCCATGACTGACAGGAAAAAAAAAAAAAACCTACCAGTAGTTACCTGTCTTTTCTGTCCAGGTTTTAGTAAAAAATGCAGTAGTACTCAAAAACCAAAAAACCTCTTTCATTCAGTACTAACAGTGCTATTAAGTCCTGAAGATGATGAAACTCATGACTCATGAGGCCACAAATGACTTGAAAGAAGTAATCAACAATATAATTGATTTCGTTCAAATTAGGAAAGACCAATTCATTCAACCTCTATAATATGTTCATTAAAACAGAGTAAATGCTTAAGAAAACTGAGTTTGGAAACTTAAAAAACTCATGATCTTCTTCAACTGAAAGACGTCTGGCCTAAGCAGTAGTTCTATAGAAGCTACTGGTGGTGAAGAAGGAGGCTGAGGCTATGGCTCAGTGTTAGAGTGCTTTTGCCTAGAATGTGCACTGCCCTGGATTCCATCCCCAGCATGGCAGAAGGGGAAAGTGAACCACGTGCGCAATGAGAAAGGACAAATGTAGAATGCTCTAACAGAGATGAGCCTCAAGTCTGAAGAAGCTGTTGTCAAGTCAGACATTTTGCAATACTAAAAATGGAACCTGGGGCTTATACTTGCTAAGCCAGCTCTAGAATTGAACTACATACAAAAATCCAGAGTTATACTAGTGAATAATGTTTTAAAATCATTAATGGAGAAAAAAGTAGGGAAAAGGAACTAATGCAGGACAGGAAAGAGAAAATACTGGGCACTACAACAGAGATTAGGAAAGGTATGTCCTCAACCACCTTCTCTGAGCTTAGTGGTAGGCCACATGTCACTGAATGAAACACATGAGGGACCGAGGATAAAGTTTCTCTAGCAGCCAAAGGAAGTACTTCTGTGTGCACCAAACCTGTGAAACAGACAGCTAGATGGCACCAACTCTACCAACTCTTTGGTAAGATGGCTCTCATTCTTAAATGATGTTAACCAGAAAAAGAAAAAAAAAAGTTTTTCTAGTTCAGTAACTCCTTTTATAGTAAATAGGTATTGTTTTTGTAATAAAGTAATAGATGAGATGATTTTTGAAGATGCCAGTCATTAAACTGCTTAGGTAAGGCTGGGAAGGTGGCTCAGTGGTAGAGCGCTTGCCTTGCATGCTTGAGGCCGTGGGTTCAATTCCTCAGCAACACATAAGCAAAAAGCAAAAAGCTGAAAATGGCGCTGTGGCTCAAGTGGTAGAGCGCTAGCCTTGAGCTGAAGGACAGCACCCAGACCCAGAGTTCAGGCCCACGACTGGACTCAAAAAAAAAAAAATGATATAAACTGCTTAGGTAAAAGTATTTTTACTTAGTATTTTCAGTAGCAAACAGTTATTTAGATAAAAATTAAGACTGTAATTCTAGCTACTCTGGAGGCTGAGATCTGAGGATAGCAGTTTGAAGCCAGCCTGGGCAGAAAAGTCTGTGAGACTTGTACTCAGAAAAAGCCAGAAGTGGCACTGTGGCTCAGAGTGTTGAGTGCTAGCTTTGAGCACAAAAAGACTCAGGAATAGCAACCAGGCCCTGAGTTCAAGGCCCAGGACAAGAAAAAAAAAATATTAAGAGGTACAGAGAGATCCATTCTGGAAATATGACACTTACAATTCCTGTCACCATTATCAGAAGGCAAGTAAATACAGAGAAATTTAGTCAATATAAAGTAATATCCATCAGTGTAAAGAGATTGGCAATTCAAAATACAAAACTCCTTTTCTGCTATTTTTTTCATTTGTGAAAATTTATCTCAAGCAGCCTCAAGACCATTAACTGAAGATGAGATACAAGGATGGGTAGCATGAAAATAGCTATTTCTTACAAAACACAATATATGTACGTTACCTATGTCCTACACACACACACACACCTATAATAGCTATAGAAATGTTTTCTTTGTTTAAAACTACTCCATTTTATCATGTTAATTACCAAGGGTTCACTCTGCGGGTAAGTCAGTGTTACATAAAGCTAAGAATATAGGCTTTAAGTCAAGCAGATCAGCTGCAAGCTCTTATCAGTCATGATGTTAGAAAACAGCAAGGCCTCACTGTCCCCAAGCCTGGGTTTTCTCATGTCTGACATAGAACATATGTGACAGGCCCTTGGTATCACCACTAGCAAACTTGATGGTGAGTATGGGTAACACTGTCATCCTGTTTAACATCGCCAATGTGCCTTATCAACTAGATGTCTCTTCGTCTTCTTCTTTTTTTTTTTTTTTGCAGGGGGGGCGGTGGTCCAGTTGGGCCTGAACTCTGGGCCTGGGCGCTGTCCCTCAGCTCTTCACCTCAAGGCTAGCACTCTTACCACTTGAGCCACAGCACCACTTCTGTCTTTTTTTTCTTCTTCTGTTTATGTGGTGCTGAGGAATCGAACCCAGGGCCTCATGCATGCAAGGCAAGTGCTCTACCACTGAGCCACCTTCCCAGCCCCTCTTCTTTGTTTTTGCATGCTTGTTTTAAGACACTTTTACTAAGTAGCCCACGACAGCCTGAAAGTCACAGTCCTCCTGTCTCAGCCTCTTGGAGCCAAAATTACAGGTATGCACCACCATGCCCAGGTCAACTATGATGTCTTTAATTCTTGATTTCTGTGGTCACAAAAATTGGCAGACCAAGAATGAAGTTCATGATGATATCAAGAATTAACTCTCAGAAGCTTAGTGCTGGTGGCTCACACGTATAATCATAGTGATTCAGGAGGCTGAGATCTGAGGATCCCAGTTCAAAACCAGCCTGGTTAAGGAACTCCTTAAGACTCTTATCTCCAATTAACCACCACAAAACCGAAAGTGGCACTGTGGCTCAAAGTGGTAGAGAACTGGTCCCATGACTGACCAAACCAAAAAAAAAAAAAAAATTACTCAGAAGTTGTCAATAAATTACCTGCTTTTTCAAAACTTTTTTCTTTATAACAGATTACAAGTTAAAGTAAAAAATTAAATTGTGATGCAAAACACTACTTGGAGGGCTGGGAAGGTGGCTCAGTGTTAGAGTGCTTGCCTTGCATGCATGAGGCCCTGGGTTCAATTCCTCAGCACCACATAAGCAAAAAGAAAAAAGCCGGAAGTGGCGCTGTGGCTCAAGTGGTAGAGCACTAGCCTTGAGCTGAAGAGCTGAGGGACAGCGCCCAGGCCCAGAGTTCAGGCCCCACTACCGGACCCAAAACAACAACAACAACAACAAAAAAAAAAAAAACGCTACTTGGAGAAAAGTTGTGGTACCTCTATAATTTTTTTTTAACTTGGAGAATTTTGAGTATATTATTAGGTAAATAGTCACAATTATTTGAACTGTGTAACTTAAAGAGTGAAAATGAACACACATACACACCCCGTTTTTACCTGAAAGATCATGTCTGGTAATAAAGCTCTCAGGATTTGATGGAAACGCTCGTTCACCTGTAGTAATGCGTCGGGCCACACAGATCATACAGGATTGCAAGTCTACAATACAAAATTCAGCCAGATAATGGCTCTATTTACTTTTGGATATAGGTATTCAACAAACAGGCCAGGACACAAATGTCAGTAAGGAAGTTATAACAGTGAAGTCACAAAACTCCAAGTATGGCTGCTGGGGCAACACAGATTTGCAAACATGATGCTCTTACCCTCCCCTTCCTCCATCATAGCGCGTGGCTGAGACAGGGCAAAGCACTGCATGGTTTCATATCGCTGCCGCATTTCAGGATTGGTGTTCATGTCTTCCAAAATATCATGTGTTTTCATTAACATACGACAATTAAATGTGTGGCTTTTTTGTCTCTGGGTCTCATTTGTCCAGGAAACTCCATTAACTTTGGGAAACAAATTGAAATGATTTTTTTATAAATATGGTAACTCCAATCTATCATCAAGAATTCAAGGTAATAATATAGTCATTTTGGCACATATGTACTAAACTGAAATGATGAAGATTAATACATCTCCTGTCCAGGAATGACATGCAAATTAATGAAGTACTCCACATTTAAAATACATAAAAATAATTCAAGCTACATGTCTGTAGTCATAGCTACTCAGGAGGCTGGAGAAAAGACTGTTTGGACCATGGCGCTAAAGACCAGCCTGGACAACAGGGCAAGAATCCTGTCATAGAAATGAACGAAAGAGAACTGAAGCTAAACTTTCCCATTAATTTTGTCATAATACCTATACTAACATTTCAGAATAATTTCAACTTTTTAGCAGAATTTTGTTGTATGTTTGGTACACTAAAATGCATACCAAAATTTCAGTTAAATGAGAACATATTTGAAAATCTTGCTATTAATCACTTCCTTTTTCAAAGAAATTGGTTTCCAGGTCTTCCTAAAATGTACTTTCAAGTTTTTAAGAAATAATCAGTGGGGTGCTGGTGGCTCACACCTATAATCCTAGCTACACAGGAGGCTGAGATCTGAGGACTGCAGTTCAAAGCCAGCAGGAACGTCCATGAGACTCTTATCTACAAATTAACTACCAGAAAACCGTAAGTGGGGCTGTGGCTCAAGTGGTAGAGTGCTTGCCTTGAGCTGGAGAGCTCAGGGACAGCACCAAGGACCAGAGTTCAAGCACCATGATCAACAAAAAAATAAATTAATTAAATAAATCAGGGAAATTTATAAAATATGTCTGGAAAGCACACTATAAGAGCCTAACTGTAGCTGGGCATGTGTACACCTGCTATCCCTGCAACTGAGAGGCAGATGCAGGAGATCAGGAGTTCGAGGCCAGCCTAGGTATAGCGTGAGACCTGTCTCAAAACAACAAACAAACAAATAACAAACAAAAAAGAAAAGAAAAAACTTACCTGTAGATTTTGGTAAATTTTTAAGAAAATCCTTTCTGTCTTCTTCATGTAAGATATTGTAGACACTTGTGTTAACCAGGTCCTCTTGCTTATATTGCAGATACTGGGTAACATTTTCTGACACAAATACAATGTTTCCATCCCGATTTACCACAAACAAGAAACCATCCAATGCCTAAAATGGGATACATTAATGGAAGCTGATATGGACCAAACTGCAGCTCCTCCCCCAAAAGCACATGACTGTAGCACCTCCCCTTCAATGTGACTTGTACTTGGAGGTAGGGCCTTTAAGGAGGTAATTAGGAACAACAGAGATCATAGAGTAGGAACCTTATCCAATATAACTGGTATCCTTACAAGAAGAAACTAAAAAGGCACCAGGAATGCACAGAAAAGCCCATTAAAAAAGACAGTGACAGGGCTGGGAAGGTGGCTCAGTGGTAGAGCGCTTGCCTTGCGTGCATGAGGCCCTGGGTTCGATTCTTCAGCACCATATAGGCAGAAAAAGCCAGAAGTGGTGCTGTGGCTCAAGTGGTAGAGGGCTAACCTTGAGCTGAAGAGCTGAGGGACAGTGCCTAGGCCCAGAGTTCAGGCCCCACAACCGACAACCCCCCCCCCAAAAAAAAGACAGTGACAAACCACAACAGAGAACTTGGGAGAAACCAATCCTGCCAACACCTTGATCTTGTTAGGGAGGCTTAGCTGACTAATAACAATAGCCTTAGTAAATACATAAACTGGGAAACATTACTGCTGACTTACAATCACTACCACCACCATTCAATTTATATTAACATCATTACTACAGAATATAGAAAAGGCACAATGTCTAGACTACTTTTTGGTCATTACAGATTCATAGGAGCTTTTAAATAATGGGAGGGGAGTGGAGAAGGAAGGTTAGAAGCATGACTAAGTAGTAAAACACTTGCCCAATAAATAAGCACAAGATCCTAGGTTCGATCCCAGGTGAAGTAAAGAAGAGGAGTAAGGTGGCAGATCAGAAGCTTCCTCCAGGAGCCTTCATGAACGAGAAGAGTCAGAGGAACTAAGGCAGACTCAATTTCAGATAGAGAAAGGAGAGTATCAGAGTCACAAACATGGTGACCAAACAGGGCTGAAGAGCATGGAGAAACAAAGGCTACACAAAGAAAATTAAGGAACAAATACAGCTCCATTCCAAGAGGAGAGGTGGAGCACAAAGACAGAACACCAGGCAAGCCAGGTAGCCATAATGACAAATGGCTGGGGGCAAAATCTAGGCACAAGATAAGCCCACTGCTCTCACAATCTTCAATGTAGCAGGGGAATTTGGTGTACAGTGACTTGACTCTGTGCAACCCAGTACCCATTTTGTCATTCCCTATACTTCAGAGTACTATGGTTAGCACCATCTGTGGTTTAGGAATGAGCTACTCAGAAGTTCTGGAAACAAGGAACTGTCACAACTCAAGGACCCTGGAGACAGGCTGTCTAGGTGGGAGACAGCCAGTTGTGAGGAGGGCTGTACACAAACCCACTGGAGCTAAGAAGTTTGAGGAGCAAGAAATTGAGCAAGGAGCCTGAGCTGTGGAGGTGTGGTGACAGGCAGAAAAGGAGTGAGCCTCATCACCTGCAGAAACAGTTCCAAACTTGTGGCTGGTGAATTACTCTTCCTCTACAGGGGGATAGGGTACAACGTTCTGTCCCCTATCCCAGTCTGGTGGGTCCCTGAGTTCTCCAGCCTCCTCCCTGCCGCATGCAGGCTTCCTGCAGAAGCAGAATGTGGGGTTCACTTGGTTTCTCCCTCCAGTGCACAGCTCAGTGCTGTTTGCCACCCCTACTCTCCCACACACTGCAGGAACAGCCGTAGACTTGAACATATGCCAACCAAGAGTACACAAAATGGGAACAAACAGACTACTTATTGGGGCCATAAGCAGTTCTCAATACCCAAAATAGTGAAACTTCTAAAGTGAATGCAGACATGAAGTGGACTGACCCTAATCACCTGACTCTTGGCCCCTTTGGTCTCCCTACACCACCAAACTGAACACTGAGAACTGACTCCACCTCCAACCCATTAGGCCCTTCACCTGGCACATTCCAGTATTACAGGAACCAGAAAGAAGCTTCTCTGGTTTTTTGTTGTCCTTTTGTTCTGTTTTGTTTCTTTGAGTGGTGAATGCCAATGCAGTGGCTCACCAGGCTCGCTTGCCCAGATAGCAGGCATTCTATCAGCGGAGCCACGCCCCCAGGCTGGCTTTTTGCTGGTTCTTAGAGACAGAGTCTCAAACTTTTCTGCCCAGCTGTATTAGAATTTGTGTGATCTCTCTGAATCTCGGTCTCCTGAGTGGATAGGAAAATAGGTGAAAGGCACTGGTGCCCACCTTAAGTCTGTATCTTTCCATTTATATTTTAGGTATGTACTATTTTTTCCCTTCTTCATCTTAGGGCTTTGTTGGTTTACTAAGTTAATGTTTGATACTTTCCTACTTCTCATTTATCTATTATCCTAGTGAGATTTATTCTTTCCTAAGCTCTCATCTTGTGTATTATTTTCTGTGTGTAGTATTCTTTTATGTGTGTTCTACAATGCTTACTTGATTGGAAGATCTGATTCTTAAAGAACGTAGCTGTCTTGGGTGGAAATCATTCTGTTTCAGAGCTTTAAAGACATCAGTCCAGGGCTGGGAAGGTGGCTCAGTGGTAGAGCATTTGCCTTGCATGCCTGAGGCCCTGGGTTCGATTCCTCAGCACCACATAAGCAAAAAGAAAAAAAGCTGGAAGTAGCGCTGTGGCTCAGGTGGTAGAGCGCTAGCCTTGAGCTGAAGAGCTGAGGGATAGTGCCCAGGCCCAGAGTTCAGGCCCCACGACCGGACCCCCCCCCAAAAAAAGACATCAGTCCATGCTCTTGTGGCTTTCAGGATTTCTGTTTGATGTCTATTGTTATGATAGTTTTGTCTTTATAAGTAATTTGATGCTTTCTCTCTGCATCTTTCAATATTGCTTCTTGGTTCTGTACTCGAGGCACTTTAAAATAAAACAGTAGAGCTGGGTGCCGGTGGCTCACACCTGTCATCCTAGCTACTCAGGAGGCTAAGATCTGAGGATCATGGTTTAAAGCCAGCCCAGGAAGGAAATTATCTCCAATAAACCACTAGGAAACTGAAAGTGCCGCTGTGGCTCAAGCAGTAGAAGCTTGAGCTGAAGAGTGCAGGGACAGTGCCCAAGCCCACAGTTCAAGCCCCATGACCAACAAAAATAAAATAAAATAAAATTTAATTTTAAAAAAGTAGCTCTTCTCTGATCATGTGTATTTAAATGCCTCATATACTTTGATGTCCATTTCTTTTTTACTATACTTTCATTTCTGCTATAATTCCTTTTCTATTTTTATAACTTCATTGAATAAGTTTCACATGCTTTTAGTCAGTATCTTGGCTCTCAAATCTATACCACAGATTCAAAGATTTCATCTCTTAATTGTATCACCAAGGTCTTGGATGCTGTGGTCATGCTTGCTTTTATTTTTATTTTACTTATTGCTATCTGAATGTAATAATTCCTCAACCTGCATCTAACCCTTGATAGTCATTCTGCCTGGTCTATTGAGTTTTTATTTGATTTACTGAGCAACTAATTTCCTGTATTTATTCATTCCCTCCCCCCTTTAGAATTTCTATCCTTTGATGAATTTCTCATCCCAGTTGTTAAATTTCTTGGTCTTTTTTTTTTGGGGGGGGGGCGGTCGTGGGGCCTGAACTCTGGGCCTGGGTGCTGTCCCTCAGCTCTTCAGCTCAAGGCTAGCGCTCTACCACTTGAGCCACAGAGCTACTTCCGGCTTTTTTGTTTTTGCTTATGTGGTGCTGAGGAATCAAACCCAGGCTTCAGGCATGCAAGGCAAGCACTCTACCACTGAGCCACCTTCCCAGCCCCAAATTTCTTGGTCTTAAATAAACTTTTTTTTTTTTTTCCTGGCTGGTCCTGAGGCTTCAACTCTGGGCCTGGGCACTGTCCCTGAACTCTTTTGCTCAAGGCTAGTGCTGTACCACCTGAGCCACAGCATCACTTCTGGCTTTTTTTAGTAGTTTATTGGAGGTAAGAGTCTCAAGAACTTTCCTACTGGGGCTGGCTTAGAACCTCGTATCTCAACCTCTTGAATAGCTAGGATTAAAGAAGTAAGCTATGGCACCTGGCTGTATCTGAATCCTTTTTGAGGTCACTGATCATTTTTAAAACTAGATATTTGACTTGACATTTCAATCAGTTTAGTATCTCTGGATTCAGCTATCAAAGAGTTCTGAACCTTTGGAAGACTCATGTTGTCTTGCTTTTTCATATTTCTTGTATTTCTAAGATGTAATTGGTCTATCCATTAGAATGGATATCTCTTCCAGTTTTATTTGGGGCTGTGAACAGCCTTCTCTTGAGGGCTCAATTGTCAGTGCCACTCAGAGAAGAGAAAACAAAAACTATCATAATAGTAACAACACCAAAACAAGCCAGAACTACTACTATTACACCAATACCTGTGAAAGAGAAAACAGCAAAAAAAAATGTATACTGTCTAAATAAGATAAAAGTGACAACACTAAAATAAAGACGGTGCATTGGAAAAATGAAGAAGTGTAGTAAAGTCTAGTAAAGAGGGAGAAAAGTGAAGATGATGAGAAGATGCAGGAGTTTAAAAAACTGCACCAAGGGGCTGGGAAGTTGGCTCAGTGGTAGAGCGCTTGCCTTGCATGCCTGAAGCCCTGGGTTCAATTCCTCAGTACCACATAAGCAAAAAGAAAAAAGCAAGAAGTGGCACTGTGGCTCAAGTGGTAGAGTGCTAGCCTTGAGCTGAAGAGCTGAGGGACAGCACCCAGGCCCAGAGTTCAGGCCCCACGATTGGAACCCCCCCCAAAAAAAATAAAAAACTACACCAAGAATAGCACATAAACTATGTAATGGTAAGAATTTTTTAAAAAAGATTTTAAGAAATAAAATTAAAACAATACTAATATAGGTAAAGAAAACATAAGGAAAAAATCTTAGCCAGAGTTGGTGGTTCACGCCTATAATCCTATCTACTTATAGAGGCTGAGATCAGAAAATTTTGGTGTAAAGCAGCTCAGACACACAAGACTGGTAGATTAGTGTCTAATTAGCTACACAAAAGTCCTAAATGAAGGTGGTAGAATGCCAGACATGAGTGAAAACATCATTCTGACTCTACTTCGCAAGGGTTAGGATTTTGGGTATGTGTTACCACGCTTAGATTTTTTTATTTTTCTGAGACAAAGTCTTGCTATGTAGCCAAGGCTGACCACAAACCCCAAATCTTCCTGCCTTATAATTCCAAGTGGTAAGTAGCCAGCCAGTACTATTTCTTAATCAAACTGTACAAAGTAATATAAAACTTTACCAGCTAAAAAGTAACAGGAGGGCTGGGAATGTGGCTTAGTGGTAGCGTGCTTGCCTAGCATGCATGAAGCCCTGGGTTTGATTCCTCAGTACCACATGAACAGAAAAGGCCAGAAGTAGCGCTGTAGCTCAAGGTAGAGTGCTAGCCTGGAGCAAAAAAGATCAGAGACAGTGTCTAGGCTCTGAGTTCAAGCTCCAGGACTGGAAGAAGGAAGAAAAAAAAAGCAACAGAAATAACCTAGCTGAAACAAAAACAAGTTTAACTACATAAACAGCTTCCGCCGCTGTCTTCGAGTGAAACTTATTATTTTTTTTGCTATATATATATATGGTACCTGTTAAAAATTCCTAGGATCGGCTGAGAAGGTGGCTCAGTGGAGAGTGCTTGCCTTGCATGAATGAGGCCCTGGGTTCCATTCCTCCGCACCACATAAACAGAAAAGGCCGGAAGTGGTGCTGTAGCTCAAGTGGTAGAGCACTAGCCTTAAGCTGAAGAGCTGAGGGACAGTGCCCAGGTCCAGAGTTCAAGCCCCATATCTGACACACACACACAAAATTCCTAGGACCTTGTCTACCATGTTCAATGCCCCAGGATCAGTCTCAGTACAACTCAGTGGTAGCATACTTGTCTGTCTTTTCAATGTCCCATGTTCAATTCCAGCAAAAAAAAAATTCCCACAAAGAAAATGGAATGGAGAGGTAGGGTAACTCAATAGAATACAACGTACACAGCACTGGGTTTGATTCCTAGGTACAACAACATATAAAATAAAACTAAAGGTCTGGGAAGGTGGCTCAGTGGTAGAGTGCTTGCCTTGCATGCCTGAGGCCCTGGGTTTGATTCCTCAGCACCACATAAGCAAAAAGAAAAAAGCCAAAAGTGGAGCTGTGGCTCAAGCGGTAGAGTGCTAGCCTTGAGCTGAAGAGCTGAGGGACAGCACCCAGGCCCAGAGTTCAGGGCCCACAACCGGACCCAAAAATAAAATAAAATAATAAAATAAAATAAAACTAAAATTAAAAAGTTCACATTTGGAGTTGGGAATGTGGCTTAGTGGCAGAGTGCTTGCCTAGCATGCATGAAGCCCTGGGTTCGATTCCTCAGTGCCACATAAACAGAAAAGGCTGGAAGTGGTGCTGTGGCTTCAGAGATAAGAGTGCTAGCCTTGAGCAAAAGCTAAGAGACAGCCCTTAAGCCCTAAGTTCAGACCCCAGGACTAGTTAAAAAAAAAAGTTCACATTTGCACTATGATCATAAAATTTCAAAAAAAAAAAAAAAGGTCTATGCTAAAATATACCTAAATATCACCTCTATAAAATACTGAGTTACCTTTGTGGAATTATGAATTACCCTCCCGTTCTTGCTCCTTTATTTTCATACTTTTGTATGTGTGCTTTCTAGGTTTGTTTTTATCAGGGGCAGGGCCCCCTAAGTTATATATGGAAATAAAATACACACACACACACACACACACACACACACACACACTGCAATTAAGACTAAAAAGACACTTTATCATTGTGCTTAGAATATTGGGTTCACTGTCTCACAGAAAGATGTTTTTAGTTCTCAGACCCAACCAAAAAAGTATTTTATCACTACAATACCACAGAACAGTGGGATACTTTTAACAGTAATAATCTTTATACTTACCTGAAGTAAAAGTGGTCCTAAAGAGTCTTTGTCAATAACCCCCTGTCCTGTAGATGACACATCAGCTTTCTGAACATCATCGTCATTTGAGATTGCTTTTCCTGAAGAATCAGAAGGTGAGCCAATGAAAACCACATACACTCACTACAGATTAAGTCCAAGTAACCCCCAGAACAGATATAAATATAGAAAAATACAACACACACAGTTCCTGAAAATGATGCCACAACAGTTTAAAATCTTAAAAATGTCATAGTCAAGAGAGTTAACTCTAGCTTCAATTGTAGTCTCTACCTAAACAAGTTACCATAAGGCAATTAGGCTAGGTGCCAGTGGCTCATGCCTGCAATCCTAGCTACTCAGGAGACTGAGATCTGAGGACCATGATTTGAAGCCAGCTCAGCAGCAAAGTCTGTGAGACTATTTTCTCCAATAAACCACCAGAAAACTGGAAGTGGCACTGTGGCTCAAAGTGGTAACTAGCCTTGAGGGAAAAAGTGCATGGACAGCACCCAGGTCCTGAATTCGAGCCCCATGACTGACCAACGGAAAAACAAACAAAAAGGCAATTAGGAGCTTGGAGCATAGTTCAGTGGTAGATGCATGTATTTAGCATGAGTTAAGCCCCTGGTTTGAATCTTCAGCAGCAACATCAACAATAAAAAAAAAACAACAAAACAAAAAACAACACCAAGAGGGAGGAAAAAGGAAGGGAGAAGGGGGAGTAACAAGTTCCTTTAGAAAGACTTGACTGTTTTTCTTACTTTCTATTACCTTGTTCTTTTATTTGTCGTATCTGTCTTACTGTTTCCTTTAAAATCACACATTTATCTGGTTTGACATTGAAATTGTCAATATCACTAAGATTTGCAGATATCAGTTCAGCCAATTCTTCAATATATTTGCTCTCTTGCTCTCGTCTCCACTTTTCACCACTGCAAGTAAGACTAAAAAGAGGGAGAAAAGCCATGATACACCTACCATACAAAGCTTAGCAGAACCTCCCCTATGCAACACTAACATTCCTGGGTAATAAACTAACGCAGTCAATAGAAGCTAACAATTGCGGTTAAGAGAGAAGAATGACCATGGTTAAAAAAAAGCCTAAAATGAATTCCACCTTTCTATTAGCCAAGAGTCCTGGGAAAAAAGTTAACCTGTTAGTTCATCTGGAAAATAGTTTTTACCTAGGAGGTAAAGAATATTCCTTACTTGGGGGGAGGGGGGAGGCTGGGAAGGGATGTGAAGGGTAAACAAAAGGAGGAGGCTGCAATGCTTGGTAAGAAATGTACGCATTTTCCTGCCCATGTAATTGTAACCCCTCTGTACAGTATCTTCACAAATAAAATAAAAAATAAAAAAATGCATAAAAAAGAATATTCCTTACAAATAACAACAATAATACCATGGATTAATTATTAAGTTCTATGAGCTTAGTATTCCAGTAATATGTTCAAATTCAATGCCAATGACCTTGGCAAATACTTAAACTGAGTAGTACTATAGAATGACAGCATTTTGTTTCTGATTTCTAATTTTATTCAGGGTAAGAATGGTGAAACCTCACAATGCCAAAATACAAACTTGTATTTTTAAAGGGTACCAAACTTCTTACTTGTACTAATACTGGCCACTTATTCCTAAACACTTTATTCAGAAATTCTTCAAAGTATTAGACAATTACAAGAATATTCTGCCTTGTGTCTAAATCAGCAACAACCAAACTATATCAAAAGGCTTTAGTACCACTGCATTACCACAAAGCCAAACATTATTTAGTGGAAATATTTTTAGTGTAATGAGAGAATGCAAATAGGAAACTGAGATGTTATCTTTAAATATCACAAAACCAAGACTCATGGTATGACTCAAGTGGTAAAGCACTTGCCTAGCAGACACAAGGCACTGAGTTGAATCCCTACTACTGGGGGGGAAATTACACAAAACAAGGAAAAAAGGGCCAAGGGTGACACATCTGGAAATAAATCACCTACCCCTGTCCTGGAGTATCACATGGCAGTTTGCGTTTTCGTGAATCTGTGGATAACAGATCCAAGGAGTTTTCTCCTAGTCCACTCATCTTGAAAATACATCAGCAACTAAGAAAGAATAAACAAGATAAAAGTTATCAGAGAACACGCATGTCTCTGTGAACACATTACATGATAGAATGCATTCTATAATTTAGAAGTACTCTCTCAGTACTAAAAACCTCAAAGCCCATGTTCTACTTTAATTATATAGTATATCCAAGCTCAAGAAAGAAAGGTTTTTCAGGTCCTACTGCAAATGTGCACACTGATTATCTCCTAAAACAATAAGACATTATCTTCATATTTAATAACACATTAGAGACCATCATGTTGTCAAGTTCCTAATATTGATAAACTCTGAATTTTATATCTACACAAATAAATCTTACCTGTGATTTGGTAAGAAGTCTCAAATTGTAGCACTTTTCTCTATGAACCATTTCATTACTACCTGTCATCTAATGTGTTTTACTTCTGTTATGTAAAAACTATCCCCACACTATGTAAATGACATTATAAAGCACCCCAGCAATCTGCTTAGAAAACAACTGTAGGAGACCCACAGTTGACACTAAGCCCTACAGCAACTATTACTTTAATACTGACCAATAGAAAGAATGACATGCTTTGTTAAAAGTTTCATTGATAAAGAAGGTAAACATGGGCTGGGAAGGTGGCTCAGTGGTAGAGTGCTTGCCTTGCATGCATGAGGCCCTGGGTTCGATTCCTCAGCACCA